>NC_080168.1:119858612-120061228 GCF_950295315.1 Erinaceus europaeus | reverse complement strand
AAACTTTTGCCTGATTTCTATAAAATTATATTTTATGTGAAACTTCAACAGCTAATTCCACTTTTCAATGTTGTAGATGAAAATACATTTTAAGTTGCGTTCAAAGTTCAAAAGATGTCTTAAATGCTTGTGTTGTGAAATATATGGACATCCCCCAAAGGCTCATAAACATTCTCTAGACTTATGTCAGCACAGATATTTGTCTGTTATTAGTCAGTCCTGTATCATTTAATAATAGAATGCTGATTTTATTTTGATGTCTCTTAAAAGTGTCACCTAGACTTTTTGTTCCTATATCTTTGATCCTGTCTTCTGTTTGGAAATTAGGCCTTATGTGTGGTGATACAGCACATTTTTTTAATCAATGAGGTCAGCATGACAGTGAAATTTACACACACACACACACAAAGTGAAAAAATAGAAAGTGTAGGGACAATACCATGGCACAGCTGGTTGACCACACATATCACCATGTGCAAGGACCCAGAACTGAACCCTTGCTCCCCACCTACAGCAGGGAAGCTCACGAGAGGTGAAACATGTCTACCAGTCTCTCTCTCTCTCTCTCTCTCTCTCTCTCTCTCTCGCCCTCTCCCCCTCCCCCTCCTCTCTTTCTATCTCTGTCCTATCTAATAAAAAATTAAGTAAAAATGGGGGCTAGGTAGTAGTGCATCTGGTTACGTGCACTCACTACAGTGCACAATAACCCTGGTTCAAGTCCCTGGTCCCCACCAATAGGGGGAAAGCTTCACTAGTGCTGAAGGAGAACTGCTATGTCTCTCTGGCTCTCTCTCTCTCTCTCTTTGTATGTATACATATATTTTCTACACTCTCAATTTCTCTCTGTCTCTATCCAATAATAAAAATAAAAATAAATTAAAAAAATAACAAATAAATAAGTAAAGGAAAAAAAGTGGCCACCAGGAGCAGTGGATTCATTTTACAAATGCATCAAGCTCTAGAAATAGTTCTGTTGGTAATATAAACAAACAAACAGACAAATAACAACAGAAAGAGCATAGAGACTGATGATCATAGGTTAGCCGTACTAGACTCAAATTAAAATCCGTGGACTTTGTTTACATGAAAGAAAAATAGCCTACCATCTTATTTAAGCAGTTGCTTTTAGAAGTCTGTGCTACTGGCAGATGAATAAAAGAAAATCTGGCTAAGACACTAGGCAGATGAACTCAACACATTTATAAGAAGGATATTTAAGAAGCAGTAATTCTCTTTCAGTTTCTTAAAGGAACTCTGAAGGAACAACAACAACAAAAAGAACCATTGTACACTCTTCAGGCTTAACTAAAGCTAGAGTAACTCAGAGCCAACATTTCCTACATCTTTATCTCTCAGTAAAAGCACCTGCCAACTCTGCCTACCAGATATTTCCAGGATGTAAATAACACTCACCCTTGGACTGCCACCACCTTCTCATCTGAAAATTGTTGAGTGTGTCTCTGCTCTCAATCCTCCACTGATTCTGCATTTGACTTAGAGCGAAAGTCACTGTCCTCCTAGGGTTCCATGGTGTCCATTGATTTAAACCTTTTATCTTTTAAATTTTTATTTATTTATTTATTTATTTATTTTCCTGTTTTGTTGCCCTTGTTTTTTTATTCTTGTTGTAGTTATTATTGTTGTTGTTATTGATGTCTTCATTGTTAGATAGGACAGAGAGAAGTGGAGAGAGGAGGGGAAGACAGAGAGGGGGAGTGAAAGACAGACACCTGCAGACCTGCTTCACTGAATGTGAAGCGATGCTCCTGCAGGTGGGGAGCCGGGGGCTCGAACCAGGATCCTTATTCTCCCTGCACTTCACCCCACATGTGCTTAACCCACTGCGCTAACCTTTTATCTTTAAAGTATGTTTACTTCAAACTTATAGAAAAAAAAGTTATTTTAAAAAAACAATGAGATGAGATTTCCAACAATAATCCAGAAGAAATAAAAGAGTAGAAATCTGATACAGGTTTCCATCACCTGAGGTAGAGTTCCCCACAGACCTTCCTCATTGATAGATGAATGTAACATCACCATGAGAACTGGAGGCTGAGTAGTATTGGACAGGAGAAAGTGAGAGAGGACTTCATGGAAACAAAGGTAGAGAGTATTTCCACAGAATATTTTAAATGAGTCCTGTGTTTGCTTTGAGGTATAAAGCCTGTTTTTCTTGTCAATTCTAAATGAAATGGGTACCTGCACTGGAACTAGGGTTTTCTCACACTTGGTCTTTCACTAGAAAACACAGAGGTCAGAGATATGGAAACATTACAGATATACCTTGTCCTTGAAGATGACATGGCCAGTTTCCTAAGTGCACTATCTGGAATCATTACTTTTCCTGTACCAGAGTAATATTGAAGAATTGCTGTAACATTGTGGTCCGGAAGGTGGCACAGTGGAGAAAGCATTGGACTCTTAAGCATAAGATCCTGAGTTCAATCCCCAGCACTGCATGTACCAAAGTGATGCCTGGTTCTTTCCCTCTCTCCTCCTACCCCTCTTCATAAAATAAATAAATTGTGGGAGTCAGGCAGTAGTGCAGCGGGTTAAGCGCATGTGACACAAAGCACAAGTTCTGGCGTAAGGATCCCGGTTTGAGCCCCCGGCTCCCCACCTGCAGGGGAGTTGCTTCACAGATGGTGAAGCAGGTCTGTAGGTGTCTTTCTCTCCCCCTCTCTGTCTTCCCCTCCTCTCTCCATTTCTCTCTGTCCTATCCAACAATGATGACATCAATAACAACAATAATAACTACAACAGTAAAAATACAACAAGGGCAACAAAAGGGAAAATAAATACAATTTAAAAAAAGAAAAAGAATATAAATAAATAAATAGTAAAAAATGAAATCATCTCTAAAAAAAGAAATTGTTAAAGTTTAGCAATTATGTATTTCTTTAATTTTTAATGACTTCTCTATATTTGTAAAACACCTTGGAAACTATTAAAAAGTGATTTATCTTATTTATTTAGTATCTGTTTAATGAGTTTATAATATCTAAATTTAACCAGTAGTTCATAAAAATACCAATATTCCCTGTCCTCTACAACCTTGCAAACAACTGTCATTTCATGTTTTGTTGGCATAGGCCATCCTCACAGATGTAAGGTGGAAACTCAGTGTAGTTTTGGTTAGCATTTCTCTAGTGATAAATTAACTGGAGCATTTCTTCATATGTCTATGGGCTATGTGTCTCTCTTCTTTAGAAAACTATCATCTTACAGCATGGGAGAAGATGTTTACTCAAAACACCTCAGACAAAGGACTAATAAGCAAAATACATAAAGAACTTAACAAGCTTAACAGCAAAAACAAGCTATTCCGTTAGAAAATAGGGCCAGGACATGAACAGAAATCTCACTGAGAAAGAGATCCTGAGGGCCAAAAGATATATCAGGAAGTGCTCAAAGTCAATGATCATCAAAAAAAAAAAAGAAAATAAAGACAAGGAGATACCACTTTACTCTGGTGAGAACGTCATACATCAGAAAGGACAGAAATAAGAAATGTTAGAGAGGATGTGGGGAAAACGAGGCACTTCTACACTGCTGTTGTGAGTGTAAAATGGTCTGGGAATTCCTCAGTGCACAAGATGAACCTACCCTACGATCTGACAATTCCTTTTCTGGGAATTTACCCAAAGGAAACAGAAACACGTATCAGAAGAGATCTACGCATACGTATGTTTACAGTAGCACAATTTGTAACTGACAGAACCTGGAAGCAACCCAGATGTCCAACATCAAATAAGTGGCAAAAAATACTGTGGTATATATACATGGTGTAATACTAGTAAGCTGTCAAAAAGATGAAGCAGGGAGTTGGGCGGTAGCGCTGTGGGTTAAGTGCACCTGGCATAAAGCACAAGGACCAGCATAAGGATCCCTGTTCGAACCCCTGCCTCCCCACCTGCAGGAGAGTCATTTCACAGGCAGTGAAGCAGGTCAGCAGGTGTCTATCTTTCTCTCCCCCTCTGTCTTCCCCTCCTCTCTCCATTTTCTCTGTCCTATCCAACAATGATGGCAACAATAATAATAACTACAACAATAAAACAACAAGGGCAACAAAAGGGAATAAATAAATAAATATTAAAAAAATATAAACATAAAAAATGAAGTAATTTCCTTTGCATCACCTTGGATAAAATTTGAAGATACATCATGTTAAGTGAGATAAGCCAAAAAGAGGACAGATACCAAATGATCTCACTTATTAAGCAGGACTACATATACAGGGGAAGGGAGGGAAGAACCAGAGTGAAACATGGACTGGAAAAGGCATATTGTATCAAAGCAAAATACTCTGTGGAAGAGGGTGGTGAGTCCTCCACTTTAAACTAAATTTTTCAAAAGGAAAAAAAAAAATCAGTATCTTATACTAATGTAATATAGCAAGTCACCCACCCCTGACTCTTGTTGCATGAAAATGTTGCATTTTAAAAGAAAAGGGGGGGAAGAAAATGGTCTATTTAGTTCTTTGGGTCACTTAATTTTTTTTCTCTTGTTGCGCTGTACCTGTTCTTTATAGATCTTTGATATCAGCTGCTTGTTGAGTGTGTGATGTGTAAGGATCTTCTCCTATTTAGTGGGCTGGATAGATTTGCCTTGCATAGTTTCCTTTCAAAGTGTAGAAACTTTTAAGTTTGATGCTATGCCATTGATTTACTCTTGTTTTCATTGTCCGTGCCCATGGGGTTAAGTCTATAAATACATATTTCATGTGAAGACCCTGCAACATTTCATTGATGTTTTCTTATCCATATTATAGAGTTTCTGGCAAGATAGCCTTTGATCCATTTTGATTTTATTTTACCTCTGAATCTAACATTTCCTTTAATTTTTTAAAACAGTTTATAGGGAAATGTTGGTATAAAGATATAAAAATATTTAGGATGTAAACAATGAGAGATTTAATGTAGAACATTGTAACTATATTTAGGAATATAGTACTAAATATTGGAAACTTGGAAAAGTACATTTTAGATGTAAATCTCAAAAAATAACTGTGGAAGTTGAGAGATTAATTAGCTAGGCTGTGGTCATCATTTCACCATTTAAATGTATAACAATAATGTTATAAAGCTTAAACATATAAAACTTCGTGCAAATGAAATGTCAGAGAAAACTTGTGTGAAGTCTTTGAAGAAAAAAATCACTTGGAAAACACACTGTCACTTACATGGAAGTTAAAGTCGCAATATGGAAAAGGGAAAGAGTGACCACTTGTATCGGAGAATGATTTCTTCAGAAAGCTAAAGTAACCACTGCCTCTCAAGAATATTATTTATGCCACATGACATCAGTTTGTTATTTTGAAAAACAACTGCTATACATTAATATTTACATAGCTGCAGAGTGACTAGATCACCTAAGCACAAGAATCATTAGTAACTAGCTTCTATTACTAAAGAGATATGAAAAATGTAGACGTTATTTATTAATACTCAGATAACTGATGAGACTTTCTGAGCAGAAACAGACCTAGGACTGTGGAGAATTAGTTTCTGTCATTTTCCCCCTCTTTGACTCTGAATCACTACAATTTGTACATATTATATATGAAGATGTAAATATATATGCGATTGCTCCCCTGGATGGAAATTAATTTTTCCTTTGAATTTTTGCATGAGAGCTACAGACCTGAAAAAAGATTCAACTCAGCATATATAACATATAACACACACACACACACACACACACACACACACACACACACACACACACACACACACACACATTTACTTTAGGTTTTATCTTCTAAGGTGATGCGTTTTTGACTCTGCTGTGTGTGTTTGCCGCTTGCTCTGTGATTATGATTATTATTCAAATTTTTTTTCTGCTTGTTCTGAATATTAGACTTTTATCTTCTGTCTCTGAGCAAGACATTTGCTTCGAGAGTTGCTCGGTTTTTCCCTATAACTTTGTCCCTTCCCCCAGGAATCTTCATCCATAATTATGTCCCCCATGCTTAACCTCTATGCCTTGTTTAGAGTTTACAGCATTTGTTCAGAGGACTAGGGTTCGAGCCAGAAGTCAAGGTAAATTGAGTTTCTTCCAGGAATATCATACTAAATGCCCCATTAGACTGGTTATTCTTTAAGAAACAATTTGGAAATCATGACTGAGCCAGCATCAAGAGAGACCAGAATTTATTGCTTATTTACATATTGGTTCCAGTAATGAAAGCTCAATTTACTTGTCCATTAATGACCTATAGTAAGAATTTATTTTTCATTGAAAAAAAATCAAGTAGTGAATTTAAGAATTAAAGGAACCTCAATTCTAGTCTGTCAGTAATAGTAAGAGTATTTAGACATAGGTGACTTACAAAAGTAGGCCAACAAATAAGAAATATCCTCTATATAGAGATAGGCAGTTGTGTATTCAGAGAAATATAGTGTGTAATATTAGACTTTCAGCTGGGCTTGACCTAGCAATATCTCTTTTATCTTCATCTCTTAAGTTATGATTTATACAAAATTACTTTGTGTGAGTATTATTCAGAAAACCAGTGAAAAAGAGCTATTTCTTCAAATGGGTAATGAGAGACGTAGAAACAAGACCAGAAACAGGGAGGAAGACTTCAGAGAGTCTGAGAATTGTCAGAATCAGGCTGTTAGATGATAAATTGAATAGAGACATGATCAGTGGTCGGATAGTGGAATATTATATTCCCAACTCTGGGATGGGAGGATGAGACATTATGTTAGGTTATTAGAATGGACCATGAAGTTATTCAGAACAGTTTTTAATGTCATTTTCTTTTTTGA
The DNA here is from genome assembly GCF_950295315.1 of Erinaceus europaeus. Classification (NCBI taxonomy): domain Eukaryota; kingdom Metazoa; phylum Chordata; class Mammalia; order Eulipotyphla; family Erinaceidae; genus Erinaceus; species Erinaceus europaeus. The sequence continues at coordinate 120,054,455 of NC_080168.1, read as the reverse complement.
AAAAAGAAAGGTTACATCTGGAATTTATCCACATAAAAATATTTTTGTTTTCACTTTAATAACAGAGGTGAATGTTAGAGTGGATGAATCAAATTGGCAAACTCAGCACATGAATTAAGTTTCCCTAATTTTCCTAATAACTTTTAAGTGATCTAAAATGTAATAAAAATAAAGAAAGCATGGTTAGGATTCTGGACCCTAGTTAATTGTGGGGTTGTGTAGAATCCTCACAACAACAGTTTCTGAGAATTCAATTTAAATCAACTCCATTCAGATACTGAGCCAAGGAGAGCATTAAACTCCAGACATAATGGATTCAGGGTTCTAAGACTGCCTCCTCTTCATCACCCAGCCTCAAATCCAGGCTGTTCCTTAGCATTGGACCAATTGGCTCTAGATTGGAAATCTCTTTATCTCTTTCACAAATATTAGGTGCCAGCAGAAAATTCTCCTTGGCAACTGTGTTTCTAGGTACTTCTGTATAAGATGTTTCCACAACCCTCTCATCATGTCCAGTGAACTTAGTAGATGGATATAAAGTTCAGTAAATACATTTACTCAGTAGAGCACCAATTCATTACAAAGAATACCAACAGATACATATCAACATGCAGATGAAGAGGAATATAAGGTAAGGCCCCCAAGAAGCAAAAACAAAAAGCTACAATTCTTCATGGAGCACAGAATTTAACAACGTAACATGATATGGAGAAGCAGGCTGGTTCTATAATCTCTAAGCTTTTGAAGGTTTTCTCTCTCTCTCTCTCTCTCTCTCTCTCTCTCTCTCTCTCAAAGCCATTGTTATTTACAAGTATTACTGACTGAATTATCGGCCTCTGGTCACTGGACTCAGTCTCTATTCCTGTCCTCACTTTTTGTCATACATATGGATCTGGGTTCAAGCCCCTCACCCACACATGGGAGCACCATGTAAAAGGGGACCTTCCTGAGTAGTGACACAGTACTGTGGGGTTTCTTTATGCCCACTATGTCTCTCTTGTTCTACCTGGAGAAAAAAAAAAAAAAGAAAAGAGAAAGAAAGTAGGATCTGTCAGCAGTGGTGAAATTGTACAGATGCAAGGTCCTGGTATAACCTTACAGAAAATAAAAAAGTGACATCAAAAATAAAAGCTATCACAGAAAGAAGATAAACTTATGAAATACAAGATTAAGTGATATAAGCCTTAAAGAAAAGGGTAGGGAGTCAGAAGGTAGTGCAGTAGGCTAAGTGCAGGTGGTGCAAAGTGCGAGGACCAGTAAGGATCCCTGCTCCCCACCTGTAGGGGAGTCACTTCACAAGTGATAAAGCAGGCCTGCAGGTGTCTATCTTTCTCTCCCCCTCTCTGTCTTCCCCTCCTCTCTCCATTTCTCTCTGTCCTATCCAACAATGACGACATCAATAACAACAATAGTAATAACTATAACAATAAAACAACAAGGGCAACAAAAGGGAATAAATAAATACATATTTAACAAAAGAAAAGGGCAAATATCAGATTGCCTCATTTATAGGTGGAACTTAAGAAGAAGTAAGTAGGGGAATGATTTAGACTCTGTGTGTGGTATATTGCACCAAGGCAAATAACTCTGGGAAAGGAGAGGAAAAGAGAGGGGGGAGAAGGGTATTGGGTCCTGGTGTCTTATAGTGGAAATAGACCCAAGCTGAGTGTGAGAGTGTTTTGCAGATACCTATCATAGGGAAATGAAAAATAGTGCCCATGTGTCAACAACTGTGTTTTAAAGTATTAAGCCCCCAATTAAAGGATATAAAATAAAGCTAAGATTATAGAAGATGTAGCCAGGCCGTGTTGCACCCAGCTGAGCTCAAATGGGCCCTTGCCTCAAGTTGGAGCTCCCAACCCCACAATTCTCACCTACAAGGGCAGATACTTCATGAGCTGTGAAGCAAGTCTGTAGGTGTCTGTCTTTCTCTTTCTCCCTTGCTATCTTCTCTTCAACTCTCAAATTCTAATTTCTCTTTGCCCTATCCAATATAAGTAGAAAAAAAAGTGGCCACCAAGAGCAGTGGATTCACAGTGCTGGCACTGAAACCCAGCAGTAACCCTGGTGGCAATTAAAAACAGGAAAAAAATAAACAAAGATCTTAGAAGACTTTCCAATAAGGATTAGAATGCTTTCATGGTTACTCAAAAAACAGAGGAGTGGTTAGCTAAAAGGCATAGGAACTAATGTGTAGATGATTGGGTGAGAAATTGCACTGAAAACAGTTAAACTGACTGAGTTGTATGTTACTTCCACCTCGCATCTTCCATCACTAACTGAGATTTCTTTGTCCAAAAAAGAAAGTAGTGAAGATGACATGAAATGTGTCAACGTTGAGAGTGTTGCTCTCTTCCTGACCAGAAGTTAAATGATGATGGTTAATCATGGAGGTTAATCATCAAATTCTCAGAAACTTAATTTGTTGATATCTACAAGTAGATTTAGAAGTTTACATGGGGAGGTAAAAGACTGAAAATAGTCAATGGAATATTGAAGGAGAAGAACAAAGTCCAAAGACTGGTATTACTCACCTGCAAGCTACCATAACCATGACAGTGTAGTATGAGTGAAATTATAAACAAATAAATTAAAGGAAAATAACAGATTGCTCAAAATTAGACTCCCATATGCATATATAGTCGTTACTGTCTCCTTATAAAAACACTTCTGCACTTTATAAAATCAAGCATGCCCCTGCATACAAAATATGCATACTCTAGCAATTAATTGCATGGCTTGATATTTACTCAAAAGAGTTAGAAACATATGCCTACCAAAATAACCTTACATGTGCATATTTATAGCTGCTAAATTCTTCCCAGACATCAAAAGCAACTGAGATGTACTTTAGATGATAATGAATGAGCATAACAATAGAGGTTTCTTTGTTAAAAGGGAATCAGTTGCCCAACCATAAGAGAAAGGGAGAGCTAGGAATGCATGTTACTTAAATAAAAGAAACCAACTTTAACAAAACAAAACAAAAAACCCCAAAAGCTATTTATTATATGATTCTAATCCTATGACCTTCTATAAAAAGATAAGGCCCCCAGCTCCCCACCTGCAGGGGAGTCACTTCACAGGCGGTGAAGCAAGTCTGCAGGTGTCTGTCTTTCTCTCCCCCTCTCTGTCTTCCCTTCCTCTTTCCATTTCTATCTGTCCTATCCAATGACAGCAGCAACAACAATAATAACCACAACAATGATAAAACAACAAGGGCAACAAAAGTGGAAAAAATGGTCTCCAGGAGCAGTGGATTTGTGGTGCAGGCACCAAGCCCTGGCAATAACCCAAGGCAAAAAAAAAAAAAAAGATGAGACTATGGAAATAATCAAAAAACAGTCTTTGCCAGGGAGTTTAGGAATGCAAGGGTGAATAGTTGGACACAAAGGCAATATGCACAGAGGCATTTTTAGGACAGTAAAAAATTCTCTATAATACTATATTGAGGAATATATGCCATTACACACTGTTTGAACCCGTAGAATGTACAAATAACCAGTGTGCTAGAATAGAAAGGATGAGGTTATAGCATAATGATTATACAAAGAGACTTTCATGCCTGAGACTTGCAAGTCCCAGGTTCAATCCCCCACACTGCCATAAACCAGAGCTGAGCAGTGCTCTGGTAAAAAAAAAAAAAAAAGAAAGAAAAAAAATAAAAGAATGCACTTAAGGTAGTTTTGTTGTTTCAAAAGAACCAAGTCAGTTGTAACAACAGAAGTACCACTCTGGGTGTGTGTGTGTGTGTGTTGGTAACAGAAGAGTCAGATCAGAGCTAGGAGCAAAGAGTAAACCTGTATCATCACCTTGGGTTTTCTGTGAACCCAAAATTTGCTCTGAAAGTTTTAATAAGAAAAAAAGGGTTCAGCAAAATGGCTCACTTGGTAGTGTTCTGCTTTGTTCCTTTTATTAACCCAGGTTTGAGCCTGGCGCTCGCCGTATTGAAACTAGCTTTGGCACTGTGGTTTCTTTCAGCTCTCTCTACTTTCTCTATATCCATCTAAAAATAAATGCTGTGGTTCTCTCTCCAATGACAGGAAAAGGTGAAAATGAACTCTCAAATCAGTGAACCATATATGTTTCTTTTCTTAAGCTTTTAATTTATTATTTTTTATTTTATATTTATTTATTTGGGTAGAGATGAAGAGAAACAGAGAGAGAAGTAGGGAGATAAAGAGGGAGAAAGACAGAGAAATACCTGCAGCTCTGCTTCCCCACTTCTGAAGCCTTCCCCCCTGCAGGTGGCTTGAGCCCAGCTCCTTGTGCATTGTAGCATGTGCATTCAACCAGGTGCATCACCACGGGGCCCCTTGACTGCTTATATTTCTAAGCAAATTGAGACACGAAATAGAGGACAAGGAGAATCAGGAAATCAGAAGTCTTGGTTTAAATATGTGTCCATGTTCTATCCAAGTATGATTTCTAAGGTTCAGGAGTTTTAGCAACTCCTATTTAAGGTTACCTAGGATAAATAGTTTTGTTTTAGAGTTTTTGGTTATTTTAATAGCAGAACTGGTCCTAGTGTGAGAGAGAGACCAAAGTGGATAGAAAAGGTGGGTACAGCACAGGGATTCCTTAGTTTTTGAACCAGAGGTTTAACTGTTATACAGAACTTCATTCTAATTAAAAATGCTAGCTTAAAGACTAAATTATTGAAAATTACTCTGTTTTTATTAAAGTTGGACTTAGAGCTATTTTCAGTAGCTGAGAATAATGAGTTAATTCCTATGAGGTGACAATTCTTTTCCACTAGGAAAGCTTTTTTTTTTTTTCCCTTAATGAATGTCAGTGTGGTTTCATTATTTTAGCTGGTCCCCCTCCATCTGAGGAACAAAGTACACAGGTGAAGATCTGAAAGGCTTCTAATCCTTGGAGTTCTCTCCACACCAGGATGACTGAATGGAACTGTGTATTTGTGTTGTGATGTGGATTACTTTGCACTAGAGGTTAGTGCTTAAAATGTGGTTTTGAAAAGGTCAGAATGTTTATCCATTAAGCTATCAAGCTTTTTTTTTCTGTAATAAGAGAAGATGAAAGGTTTTAACTTGAATCACAAACGTAAAGTTCAGCAGGATGATCATATCTCAAATTGAAAGAACAAGGCTAAAACAGCTTTGTCATTTTTGAATTGGAATCTGGTGGTCTAAATGTCAGTGTGGAATGATAAGAGTATCAGGTCTTGAGTCATACCACTAAAAGTCAGTGGACAGGGCAATTTTCAGCTTTCTAAGTTCAAATTATATGTATAAAGAGGATGCATATTTTATCGCTTCTTATTTAATGCTAGCGTGAGTTTAGATTTTATAAGAGGATGCTTATCTTTAATAATATACTAATAAATTCGATTCTCTACTTAAAAGTTCAACTACTGCTACCTCTGTGAAAGAATATGCCACATAGTTGAAGAAAATAAGTTAAGTGTTGTTGCCATTACTTAAATAGAATTTAATTATGTATTTGCTATGATGAATGCTGGTTTAATTTTCTTATGAAGTATTATATGGGACACTTATAGTTTGTACTGACATATTCTTAGCTCTTTTATTATACTGTATCATCCAAATATTTCCTAAGACATTATCAAGTGATTGTATTCATAATTTTCTTCCTTAGTGACAAACATCGGCTTCTTTTTAATGTCTTCTCTTTTTTTAAATTCAGTTTTATTAAATTTAATATATTTCTGTAATGAGAGGAATAAAATGAAACTAGGAGCTCTTTCTGAAACACGTTCTGCTATATATTGAGAAGTAATTCATATTTTCTCATAAAACAAAGGATTATCTTAATATTCTAACTTGAGGAAACAGAAATTTCTCACACAGAATAGAAGAAACAATGAATCTGAACAAAGACACTCTTACTACTATTATCTAGTGAAATAAGGTGAGAGAGAAAATAAGACATATCCTCTACAATTATATTCAGCATATTTGAAGGTACAAACACCCCACACATGCTTCATCTTGGATGCTTATGTAACAAAAAAAATATAATATACTTGTGCATCTGATGCATATTATGAGTTGAAGTGTGTTCCCAGAAAATATTGATTGAACAAATAATCTCCACACCTGAGGGTATGAACTTATTTGGAAATAGGATGTTTGCAGATGTGTAATCACGTTAAAATGAAGTTAGTAGAGGAACCCTTAATTCAATATGTGTATGCCCTTACCAAAAGATAAGCACTAATACAGACGCAGTCAGGGAGGATAGGCATGTGGCGATGGGGTATCCTTCCAGCAGTGAAGGAACTCCTGTGGCCATCAGACTTTGGAAGTAGAATGGAGCCATCTACTCCTAGATGGTTTGGAAGAAAGATGGATCTTCCAATACCTTGATTTTGTTTTTTCTAACCTCCAGAACTGTGGGGAAATACATTTCTCATGTTTAAAATGACCGAGTTTGTGAAGCTAAAATGAGCATTTCAAAGCAAATACTAATGCCAGATTATCACCTATCTTTACTACAAATCTCTCTCTAACTACTGGATCTTCTTCAAGAAGATTTTAACACTGGGGTCAAGTTCTCTATTTGCATCTGCTCATGTCACCAGTCTGGTAACATGTGTGTGAGTGGTCTGTTCAGTAGATTGGTGTATCAGCTTCGCAACATCCTTTATGTGGTATGATCATCATTCCTCTCCACCTTGGCATCCTACCTACCCATGCCAAGAACAGACCTGGTCATTGTCAATAACTGCAGCACATCAAAGTGGCCGCACCTTCAAGTTCTTCACTTCCATGATATCCTTTATGTCCTATATTCATCTCACCCTGCTAGTAATGACATTTATATTTTCATATGCTAAATAAATTTAATTGTAGTGAGTAAAGCCCCTTGAAATATGAAGAAATGCAACCCTTTTAATATCATTTCTGTATATACCTGACTTAATGGGATTTAATTTATTTAGTTAGTTTTAATATTTGAATAGCTTCACTGGGTAAAATAATGATTTACAAAACAGTTGTCACATGAGTACAATTTCCCCTCTTCCTGACTTATCTAACTTGACATGATTCCTTCAAGTTCTGTCCATGGTGCAAAAGAAGTTTTATCGTTTCTTATGTCTTAGTGATACACTTTTGTGTGTGAACCACAGTTTTCAAATAGCTCATCTGTCAGGTGTTTAGGTTATTTCAAATTTTGAGCAATTCCAGGTAGTGCTGCTTTTCACCTAGGTGTACACAGATCTCTTTAGCTATGTGATTTTGTGTTCTGTGGATAAATTCTTAGGAGAAAGATTGCAGGATCATATAGTAGCCTCATTTCAAATATGTGGAGTAACCTCTAGGAACTTTCCCAGTGGTTGAGTCAGCAATAGTGTAGAGAGTTGGTTTCTCCTGACATCTTCACCAGCATCTGTTTCTGTTCCTTTGAATGTGTGCCATCCTGAAAAGTGTGCAGTAGGATAGCATTGTCTTGATTTGCATTTCCCTCCTCTTCCTCTGTGTATGATTGGCCTCCCAGAAAGAAGTCAGAGACTTTATCCTTTTAAGACCAAAGTAGACATCCGGAATGTTTCATTTCAATATAGACATAAGGTCTAAGAGCCTTGTGAAGTTTCTTACTCCTAATTAAAGAATGTAAATTACATGGAGAACAGTGAATTTCTTTACAGGCTGAAATAATGCTTTTTTTTTTCTTGTCTCGGTCTCTTACCCATTTCCTAATGAAAGAAGAGATTGTGGTTACGCCTTTATATTCCCTAAAGGAATGTAGTCTATGGGGGGTGGTGGTATTACCTAGGTGTAAGTTTATCAGTTAATGGATCTTCCCTATCAGAGAAATCCATAGCTTCTACTCTCAGTAAAATAGGAAGTTCTCCTTTCATGTCAGGCCATATCTATTCTTTTTTCTCCTCTATATCACACCTCTCTTAAAATAAGTTACATATATGTACATATATATATATATATATATATATATATATATATATATATATATCTGTCTGTCTGTCTATCTATCCATCCATCCAAGGTCCATGCCATTTTACTTTATATAGCCATGCGAATTCTCCATATCTGTTATTATATTTTGTTTTTTTCTTCTATTAAACGTTCTGATGTATATTTTTTCCTTTGTTCAAACTTCAAAGAAGCCAGGGATTTAGAAGGATTTTCCTTGTACCCCAACAAGTATCTCTAACAGATTTTAATGGATTTCATTTTTTTAAAGTTTTTTTTTGAATTTATTTTTTAATATTTATTTTATTTATTTATTTATTCCCTTTTGTTGCCCTTGTTGTTTTATTGTTGTTGTCATTGTTGGATAGGACAGAGAGAAATGAAGAGAGGAGGGGAAGACAGAGAGGAGGAGAGAAAGCTAGACACCTGCAGACCTGCTTCACCACCTGTGAAGCGACTCCCCTGCAGGTGGGGTGGATTTCATTTTTTACATAGTTTTTATTTTTATCCATAAGCAGATTAACTTTGTTGAAATGACTTTTATTAAAATTATTCCCTTTTAAAATCATATATCAGTTCATAAGAAGATATGATCAAAAAGTTACATTGGTTTTGCCTTGCACTGTCATTTTAAGATTGTTTTTTTCATCATGAATGAAAATGTGGGTCAACTTCTGTATTAGGAAACAGACTGTCCAAACAGACCATGCATGCTTTACATCACAATGCCAACTCAATTCAGAACTCACAGTAAACCATTAGTTACTACTACTACTCGATTCAGAACTCACAGTAAACCATTAGTTACTACTACTACTCGATTCAGAACTCACAGTAAACCATTAGTTACTACTACTACTCGATTCAGAACTCACAGTAAACCATTAGTTACTACTACTACTCGATTCAGAACTCACAGTAAACCATTAGTTACTACTACTACTCGATTCAGAACTCACAGTTAACCATTAGTTACTACTACTACTCAATTCAGAAATCACACTTATTTACTACTACTACTTAGTTCAGAAATCACAGTGAACCATTAGTTGCCACTCCTCCTCCTTCCCCTCCTCCTTCCCCTCCTCCTTCTCCCCCTTCCCCCTCCTCCTCCTCCCTCCTCTTCCTCTCCTCCCCCTTCCCCTCCTCCTGCTGCTGCTGCTGCTGCTACTACTACTACTACTACTACTACTATTACCACTATTACTACTACTACTATTACCACTACTACTACTACTACTATTACCACTACTACTACTACTACTACTATTACTACTACTACTATTACCACTACTACTACTATTACTACTACTACTATTACTACTACTACTATTACCACTACTACTACTACTACTATTACCACTACTACTACTATTACTACTACTACTATTACTACTACTACTACTATTACCACTACTACTACTACTACTATTACCACTACTACTACTATTACTACTACTACTACTATTACCACTACTACTACTACTGCTATTACCACCACCACTACTACTACTACTACTATTACCACCACTACTACTACTACTATTACTACTACTACCACTACTACTACTACTACTACTACTACTACTACTACTACTACTACTACTACTACTGGAGTTTGTGTTAGCTCTCTGGCTATTAGTGATGTTCAGGGTTGAACCTGAAACCTTTTCTTTGCAAGTGCTTCAAACAACTGATATGCTACCTTCCAAACACATCCTATTCATCTTTAATAATTCTAAGGTGCCCAAACTTGACTGAACAATACACATCTTCTACCATACTGATAACTTAGTTCATAGAGGAAAATATAAACATCAGTCACCCTTCTACTTTTTTCTTTTCTTTCTTTCTTTTCTTTTTTGCCTCTAGATTTATCACTTAGGCTCAGTGCCTGCACTACAGTGTCCTTCACTATAGAACTTTGATGTTCTTAGTTTCCGTTTCCTATGCCAGCTTTACCAGAATGTATGTAAATCTCTGGGTTTCTTTCTGCTTTTGTGCTAGGTTGATCCTGTTGAGTAGACATAATCTAAAGCAAGGCTGGGGAACCTATTTTTCTGCCAAGGGCTGTTTGAATATTTACAACATCATTTGTGAGTCATATCAAATTAGCAAAAGGAAGGATAAGGAGAAGAAGAAGGAAGAAGAAGAGGAAGAGGAAGAAAAAGAGAGAGAGAGAGAGAGGAGAGAGAGAGAGAGAGAACGAGAACTTAATGTTGCTGTGAAAAAAATATCTCCTAGGCTTATCGCCTATTGAGTCCTGCCTGTGGTTGCCTTGGTAGGCCAGACTGCATGAATAGGCATTTCCCTATCCCTTGTCGAAGGTGACCATCTTTTTCTATCTGATATAATTTCTCTTTTCCTTGTGTACTGTTCAGTATTGTATCTTTTGGTCATATGTGACTATTGGGCAAAAGGTGTTTCCAAATGTGACTTCCAGTGTGAAATGCACTATAAAGGTGAAGATATACATTCAATGTTAATAACATAATGTTATTTGGTTGTTTGTTTTGTTGTTGTTGTTGTTTGTGTGTTTGTTTTTAATTGCCACCAAGGTGATTACTGTGGCTTTGTGCCTGCATAACAAATTCACCACTCTCGGTGGCTGTTTTGTTCTATGTTAATTTATTTTTCACTATTTTATTTGATAACATAGCAAGAATTTGAGAGGGAAGAAGGAGATAGAGTGGGGGAGTGAGAGACAACAGCAGCATTGTCTCACTGCTTGTGAAAACCCCCAACCTGCAGGTGGGGACCAGGGACTTGAACCTAGGTCGTCCTTGCGCACATCATGTGTACACTCTACCTTGTGCACCACCATCTGGTTCCCTTAATGACTGTAATTTTAAAAGCAAAGTATATCATAAATATTTTCATGGAGTAGGGAATATATTCTGAAGCTTTGGTAGAATGAAATATCCATCTGGTCCCCTTAATGACTGTAATTTTTTAACTTTATTTATTTATTGAATAGAGACCATCAGAAATTGAGAGGGAAGGGGAAATAGTGAGGGGGAGTGACAGTGAGACACCGGCAGCCCTAATTCACCATTTGCAAAGCTTTCCCCCCTGCAGGTGGGGACTGGGGGCTTGAACCTGGGTCCTTGTGCATTGTAACATGTGCACTCAACCAGGTGTGCCACCACCTGGCCCCAATGACTATAATTTTAAAAGCAAAATATATCCTAAATATCTTTTAAAAGGAGTAGTAAATATATTCTGTAACTTTGATAGAATGAATATTCGATATATTACCAAAATGAATTTTATCTATTGCTTTTACTTCTGATAGGGCTACTTGAAATTCAAAATGAAATATGTATCTCACATGATATTGCTCTTGACCAGTAGAGTTACAGAGAATTAGTTTTATTACTCTCAATATTTATGCCAAGGAAGCAGAAAGTTTTAGGGTTTTTGTGATACTAATAATAAGATCTTTACATAACTCTGATATTTTATGTCATGGTTATATCAAAGTAATTTCCTAGTAGTTTGCCTTTGCATATTAGTCTTTGAGTGACTGTGGACTATTAGCCTCTAAAGAATTTAAAATTTTAACATTATATTTCCTATTCCAATTTGTGTACATTTTCCAGAAATTATTACAATAGAAATATTTTCCATAAACAAACAACATTCCATAATATTTCTAGGGATAACATATATACAGTTAAGCATAATGTTGAAGAAGAGGAAAAAATACTTAGATCTAAACCACACAAAGATCTGGAGGCATTTCTTATTACAGAAACAAAATAGAACTATAGATTAGATCTGATCCATAGATGTTAAAAAAGAAAAATTAAATACAAAGAGGGCCAAGTATCAACTGCACTGCCATGTTATGGAAAATTAGTTAAATTCCACTAGGTAGATACTAAGAGTAGGAGAGAGCATTATAAAAGGATTGTATAATCTAAATTAATACCCAACTACTTTCTAATTTTGCTGGAAAATAATGGGTATAAGTGATTGTATAGGTTTGAGACAGACAGATTGAAACTTCAGGGGGCCGGGTGGTAGTTGTACCTGGTTAAGCACACATATTAATTACTGTGTAGTCGTACCTGCGCAAGGACCCGGGTTCAAACCCCTGCTTCTCACCAGCAGTGAAGACGCTTTACAAGCCATGAGGCACTTCTGCAGATAGAAGAAGCACTTCTGCAGATAGAAGAAGCACTTCTGCAGATAGAAGAAGCACTTCCCCTCCCTTCTCAATCCCTCTCTGTCCTATCAAATAAAATAAAATAAAGTAAATTAAAGAGGAAAAAATGGCAGTGGCCGCCAGGAGCAATAGACTGGCAGTGCCAGCATGGAGCCCCAGCAATAATCCTGGAAGAAAAAAAAAAGAAAAGAAATTTCAGCTTCTTATCGAGATATAATGAAAACAAAAGGAGAAAATGTTTTTGTGATGAAAACTCTCTGGATTTTTCTTTCCTAATGTCCTCCCTATATAGCATATAACTTTGCTAGCTATAATCATTACTCTTCTATTTAAAAATTACTCTTTGTATAGAAAAATAAATTTACTTTTAGTTGCATTTAAAAATGTATATCCTTTTATATGTGACTAATATTGTCTTCAGCCTTGTTACTTGTCGGATTGCCTCACATACTATAGAAAATTTCTTCCTTAAATATATGTATATTATTCAGTGACGTTTTCTTAAATCATTCACAAAATAACCTTAATTGATACCAAAAAAAAAGAGCCACTATGAAATTATCTAATAACAAATTCATCTTTGGAAAATAAAGTGATGCACAGAATAATTTATGATAAATATATATGGAGGGACTATTTCCCATTCAACCCAAACTTCAAATAATTAGAAGTTCCCTTCTACCATTATAATAACCTAAAGAAGAAACAGGTATATCACAGAACTCAAATGTTCAAAGAGAAAAATCAAGCATATAGACTTGTTTGTGTTTAGTTTATCTTGGGTCTAATGCGACTAAGTATCAGAGTGTAATTATAACAAAATCAAAAGTAACATAAGGTAGTCATGTACTGTTTTAAAGGAATTATCTGTTACATCATGATTTAAACTAACTGTTTACTAATTGTTTAATATTATATATTGTAAAATGCAATCAAACATATTCTTATCATCATTTATTCCTGTGTCTGCTTCTGTAACTAGTTCAGCCCCTAGGTACAGTTTATGGTACCTGATACAGTATTAATAAATTGTTAAAATACATGAATAAATAAAAGCATTACTGAATAATTAAATTCCTTTCATAGTTTAAAAGACAAAGAACTTTAGTGGTGGGTGCTGTGTAGAACTGTTCCCCTAAAGCCTTGCAATTTTAGAAATATCTGTTAACTAAGAAAAACATATTAAATAAATAGATACTTAGAGATAAAATAAATGAGATTTCTCACTTAAAAAGTATTGAATTTTTTAGAATTTGAACAGTGATGTATCTTTTTTATTTTAAATTTTTAAAAATATTTATTTATTCCCTTTTGTTGTCTTTGTTGTTTTATTGTTGTAGTTATTATTGATGTCGTCATCGTTGTTGGATAGGACAGAGAAATGGAGAGAGGAGGGGAAAACAGAGGGGGAGAGAAAGATAGACACCTGTAGACCTGCCTCACCGCCCATGCAGGTGGGGACCTGGGGGCTCAAACCAGGATCCTTACCCGCAGCTCTGCCTCCTGACCCCAAAAAAGTATTAAATTTCTGAAGTCAAAGAAGTGCTAGTTTATATGACTTCTTATTTGGGCACTAGTTTATCCAAGTCCTCTCAGTAATTCAATTCCCAGGTGTTTTTGCTGGGTTAAACTTGGAGATCCTTTCTTTTCAAAAAGAAGTCCACTCTTTTTCTTTTTCTTTTTTTTTTTTGCCTCCAGGGTTATTTCAGGGGCTCAGTTTCTGCACCACGAATCCACCGCTCCTGGAGGCCATTCTTCCCCCTTTTGTTGCCTTGTTGTTTTATCGTTGTTGTGGTTATTATTGTTGTTATTGATTTGGTTGTTATTGGATAGGACAGAGAGAGATCGAGAGAGGAAGGGAAGACAGAGGGGGAAGACAGACACCTGCAGACCTGCTTTACCTGTGAAGCGACTCTCCTTCAGGTGGGGAGCCGGGTCTCGAACAGGGATCCTTATGCTGGTCCTTGTGCTTTGTGCCAGGGGTGCTTAGCTTGCTGTGCTGCCTCCTGGGTGCCCCAACCCCCAGAAGTTCATTCTATTCATTTTAGATGAGGGGTAGCCTAACTCAGTACTCATTGACTAAAGAAAATGATGAGTAGTCCCAAAGAGTTTAGCCGGAGAAACCTGAGCTGATCATTGGAGTTTTGTCAGGAATTTTTCAAAAAAAAAAAAAAATTCCCCTGCCACTTGTTGTGATTAAAGTAAATTCTGCTTTGTCCTTGAACATCTCAGTTATACAAACTATTGTAAATTCATTATCTTTAGTCTAGTTGGAGATAGGTTTTTGTCATGCTTACCAAAGACAAGCCTTTCTCATCCTCTGACCACACATACATTTGTGGGCTTATGCAACGTTTCATTCATTTATTCATTAAACGCTTTTGAGCTCCTGCTGAGAATAAAATGTCTGGTTCTTTATGAGTGCTAAATATACAGAGACACATTATATTAAATCCCTGCCTTTGAAGAATGTAGGTCGGAGGCATACTGGGAGATAGTAGGGGCTGTCACACAAGGAAAATATACAAAATGGCAGAAGAACACAGAAAAAAATAGAGACTAATTCAGTTTCAGAGAAAGACTCCAACAGAAAGTAGCATTTTGACTGTTTTTTTTTTTTAAGTGTGATATTCATAAGAGAGTGGAACAGTTCTTCCCTGCTGTATTTCTTCTTATTAACATTCCATACATTTAGTTCCACACTGTGTCCACCACCAAAATTCTGTGTCCTAATAATAACGGCCATTATTCTCAGAAAGTCTTAGAGACGGGTTAGCAACAGCTCTTGCTTCTGCTTCCTCTCCTCCTCCTCATCCTGCTCCACCTCCTCTTTTTCCTTTGCCTCTTCCTACTCCTCCACTTCCCCAACTCCTCTTCCTCTTCTTCCTCCCTTGCTTCATTATTTTTTGGTAACTTCATGTGTTTCAATTCTATATATTCCATGTATGAGCAAAAACTCCAGTAGTTTCTTTTCATCATTTCAATAAACTTAATCATCTCCAGTTCCATCCATTTTTTACAATAATTTTGTAAAACAATATTTAATTGCTAACAATAATTTAAAAAAACTTGAAGATTGTGGCATCTGTCCGGCTGGGTGGAGCTGCAGCTGTTAAAGCTCACTTATTACCCCACGTGAGGATCTGGGCTCAAGTTCCCAGTCCCCACATTAGGGGAAGCATCACCAGCAGTGAAGCAGTGCTGCAAGTCCCTGTCTGTCTGTCGATCTGTCTATCTAACAATCATCTATTGTTGGAAGATGGTGGTCCAAGCCAACATTACATTGTTCTCAGCATAGGTAGTTTATGGGGATAAGAAAAAAAACGGGTGGAACAGTTTCGGGGAAATGAGTCTGAGGAATGTAGTTTGGGGAAATAGGTAGTTACCGAAAATTACATGAAACTGACGGGAAGTTGGAAAATTTTTAGAAACCCCCTGTCCTGACGGGAACTGCATGATATTTGCTCAATAATCACTGCTTGCTCAGTGTATTTAGAAATTCCTATAAATGGAGCTCAGTAGTTGGGGTCTGGGTCGTCGGCACCTGGAGCAGCTGTGTCTGTGTCCCTGACAGGGCCCGACCCTAGCCTTGGCTAGCAATAAACCCCTCTGCGCTTGCATACCCAATCTTGTCTCTTGGTGGTCTGTTGGGAAGCCCACCCAGCCCAACATCATCTATCTATCTATCTATCTATCTATCTATCTATCTATCTATCTATCTATCATCTATGTCATCTCCATCTTCCTTCTCAATTTCTCAATATCTCTAATGCTAAATAAAGAGATAGACATGACACCATCAGGAGTAATGGTGGATTAGGGCCCCAACAATATGCCTGATGGTGCTTTAAAATTTAAAAAAGGGAGTCGGGTGGAAGTGCAACGGGGTAAGTGCACATGGCGTAAAGCATCTCAGTCAAGCCCCCAGCTCCTCACGTGCAGGGGAGTCGCTTCACAGGTGGTGAAGCAGGTCTGCAGGTGTCTGTCTTTCTCTCCCCCTCTCTGTCTTCCCCTCCTCTCTCCATTTCTCTCTGTCCTATCCAACAACGATGACATCAACAACAACAACAACAATAACTACAACAATAAAACAACAAGGGCAACAAAAGGGAATAAATATACATATTTAAAAAATTTTTAAATGTGACATATATTTAAATAAGTGTTTAGCAATGCAGCTTATGTTAACCAACTTTATCCACCAATTACATTTCTCAACTGAATAACTATATTTAACTTTAAAAAACTGATCATTTTGCCAGAGTTGCATAATGTTCAACATTACAGATGTAGTGTGTCCCCGAATATATTGTAGTTGTCCGTCAAGGAAAGATCCACAATGGATGAAGATCTTATATGCAGTGCTCTTAGTTTTTCCTCTTATTTCCCTCAGAAATGACTCAAGTAGCAGACATGTTCCATTATTAGTGGTGTCACCGAATTCAGTTCCAAAGCTTACGGAGGATGCGAATTAAAGTACTACACCATCCACCATCATTTTGAAGATCTGGTACAGTTTCTCAGTTGATCAAATGCAAAGAAAAGCTGCGTAGTAGGTCTTTTCTCTATGTTCTGTCACCCTGAATCCTGTAGTGTCCTCCTGTGCATAAGGACCAGACAAAATGGACCAGAAATACTTCCATTCCTGGAGGTTCATTGATTTAATGGATAGCGAGTTAAACAAAGAAAAGCATAATTCACTATGAGAACATTGCTCTGGTGAAAATAATTCTAGTTAACACTGTAAGCGTTTTCTGTAACTATAGACATGTTTTGAATTCCAGTGATACTTTCTCACTCTGGTTTTTTTTGTATGTATACATACATAGCATCCTTTCAATGTTTTACTTTATTATTTTATTTTTCTTATATCTGATAGGAAAGATATTGTGAAGGAAGGGGAAATAGAGAGGGAGAGAGAGAGAGAGAGACTCCTGCAGCACTGTTTCACTGCTCATGAAGCTTCCCTCCTGCAGATGGGGACTGGGGGAATTGAACCTGGGTCCTTGTGCATAGTAACATTTGCACTCAGCCACCCAACCCCCAGCCTCCATACATACTTAATATGTACTCTCATCTAAGCTCATATTTTACACCAACAAACGTGTTCTCACACACTCCATTTTGTTCTTGTTCATGTCACATATGTTTGTGTTTATTAATACACATATATATGTAAACATGCATATTTATCTAAGTCTAAATATCTGCAAATATATATACACAGACGTAACTTTAGTGTACAGGTGATTACTTTATGAACAACAACTATTGTTTTATAGGGGGAGCGCATCTTACATAGCAAACAAAAGCATTCTGCTTTATCAGATTTAAAATTTATTTCTGTAGAGAATACTGAAACATCTCTGAACCTCAGAAAGTATAAGAAACGTGTGCAGATTTTATTGCTTCCACATGATTCATGAAGGATTCATACCCAAACTTGCCTAGTACCAGAGCCTACACTATTTGATATGAAGCAAGGTAACTCATTCTAATCCAAGGGGTTATGAATGCATGAGATTTTTCGTTCAGAGGAGAAATTTTAAGGTAAACATGAAGATAATCTATGATTACTAAGTGAATTAGTTACACCTAAGGAATAGTGTCACAGGCTCTGAAATTATTTCCCCAAGTGTTTTGTATCTTTCAAAGCACACAGATTCTAGTTTACAGTTTGAGTTTCTCAAATAAAGCATTTCAAAGTAAAATTTCTCCCTAGTCATATTCTTTAGAAAAAGGGAAAATTATACACATTTATATCTAAAAAGCCTTTCACTGTTTCAGATGCCCAATGAGTCATAGATTTGTTGACTGTGTGTACAGCTTTGGATAGTACTACAAAAATCCTTGTTTAGTGGGCCAAGTGGTAGCGCACCTGGTTGAGCATACATGTTACAATGCACGAGGACCTGGGTTCAAGCCCCTTCTCCCCACCTGCAGGGGGAAAGCTTCACGAGTGGTGAAGCAGTGCTGCAGGTGTTTCTCTGTCTCCCTTTCTATCACCTCCTTCCCTCTCAATTTCTGGCTGTTTCTCCATCCAATAAATAAGTAAAGATAATAAATAATAATATAAATATTTTTAAAAGTCCTTGCTAAACTTTCACTCTCTAAGAATTTTGTATTGTCATGAAATCTTTAACTTTTTTAAAGTGTACCTTTATTTTATTTTAACTAGCATATGGAATTTAAACGAAAAGTTAATACATTCGTTGACTTAAAATATCAAGATTTTCAGATCTTCAATGGGGCTTCTTACAAAGTATCCAGGTATTTAGAATAGAATGAACAGGGGTTATACGGTGGCACACTCAGCTGAGCACACATTTAAAAATATTTTATTAGTGGTTCAATAATAATTAATAAGACTGTAAGATAACCAGAGTATAAGTACATGGCTCCCACCACCAGAGTTCCATGCTCCATCCTCTCCACTGGGAATTTCCTTATCCCTCTTTGGGAGTATGGACCAAAATTCTTTTGGGGGTGCAGAAAGTGGGAGGTCTGGCTTCTAAACTTGCTTCTCCACTGGACATGGACATTGAACAGGTCTATCCATACCCCCAGACTGTTTTTACCTTCCCTAGTGGGGTAGGGTAACACACACATTGTATCATCCTCAAGAGCCCAGGTCAAACTCCTGGTCCCTAACTGCAGGGAGGAACCTTTATGAGAGGTGGAGAAATGCAATGTTTCTCTTTCTCTTCCCCCTTGCCTCTCAGTTAAACTCTGTCTTATCAAAAAGAAAGAAAGAAAGAAAGAAAGAAAGAAAGAAAGAAAGAAAGAAAGAAAGAAAGGAAAGAAAGAACTGAACAATTGACTTTTGGTAGTTGAAAAAAAAAAGAAAGATGTTACAATCAAACTTGATAAATTGTTTTTGAAAAATCTCCTCTGTTATTTCTGGGTCACTCAGCATTTAGAACCATACTATGTCCTACTGTACACATACTACACAATTTTATGTAGTCTGGAATGTGCACATCAGATTTAATTAAATAATGTCTTTGAAAGGCCTCTGTGGTCTGTTATTGCTTTGACACAAATAGTTTTTTATAATTTAATATTGCATGATTTTTAGTCGATTTATTTTTATTTTTGGTTAATTGAATGACTTTTTTTCTTTTATTTATTTATTCCCTTTTGTTGCCCTTGTTGTTTTATTGTTGTAGTTATTATTATTGTTGTTGTCATTGTTGGGTAGGACAGAGAAAAATGGAGAGAGGAGGGGAAGACAGAGAGGAGGAGAGAAAGATAGACACCTGCAGACCTGCTTCACCGCCTGTGAAGCGACTCCCCTGCAGGTGGGGAGCCGGGGTTCGAACCGGGATCCTTATGCCAGTCCTTGTGCTTTGTGCCACCTGCGCTTAACCCGCTGCGCTACAGCCCAACTCCCAATTGAATGACTTTTAAAAATTCTTATACTGGGAGTTGGTCAGTAGTGCAAAGCGCAAGTGTAAAGGATCCCGGTTCGAGCCCCCAGCTCCCCACCTGCAGGGGTGTCACTTCACAGGCGGTGAAGCAGGTCTGAATCTTTCTCTCCTCCTCTCTGTCTTCTCCTCTTTCCGTTTCTCTCTGTCCTATCCAACAACAACAACAACATCAATAACAACAACAATAATAACTACAACAACAATAAAAAAAGACAAGGGCAACAAAAGGGAAATAAATAAATAAATAAGAAAGAGAGAAAAAAATTCTTATACCAGTATCCATTTCAATCGTGGTCTGAGTTACGGACTATTGCTTTTATAAAGCTAAGTGAACTTCAGTAAGATATAACTCAAATAGTGAAGACAAGCTTGTGACAATATAATTAACATAGGGCAAGATAAAGCTATGATAGACACTCTAAAAGGCACATTAGAGAGGTGATGTCAGGCAAGATTCTCAGAGAAGATGGTGTTTAAACTTAGACCTGTGTGTGACAGCTGAGTTCATTGGGTTGAGAAAGTGTGAGTGGGCGAGAAAGAATGGAGTGCGAAAAGGCGCTGATGCTTTCCTGTATCATGGTGTGAAATACAGCCTGTGGAGAAAATTTTTTGGAATGACACCACAGTTGATAGCAGGGGATGTGAAATGTATCCAGTGGAGGAGTGGGGATAATAGTGACCTTATCTGAGACCGATACCTGAAAGGGCTGTAAAAACTGAATTACAGAAATATTTACCACAAAGTTGCTTAAAGCAATAGAAATCTATTCTAGTTTCAGGAAATAAAAATCTATTCAAGTCTTGAATATACTTCAAGTTAATTTTTCTATACGGTGTAAGGTGTTGATTCATTTTAGTATTTTGTTTCTGTCCAATTTTTCCAACACCATTTTAAATAGATTGTTTTTTTTTCCTGTTGCATATTTTTGACTTCCTTGATAATCAGCCCATGTGTGTGACTTTATCTCTGAGTTCATTTCTGTCCACTGATTTTGGTGTCTGTTTGTAAGCCAACATCATGTTGTTCAAAACAACAGTTTTGTAATACAGTTTTAAGTCAGAGAAAGTAAAATTATCCATCTTGGTTTCAGATTGCATGAATATTCAATTTTTTGTGTGTGGTTCCAGAAAAATTGTTACAAGAATCTTGAATTGTCATGAAAACTTTATCTGTATTCAAATGTAGTTAAAGTGGATATAGTTAAAGTAAAAGTGTAATAGGAAATGCATTGAATCTGTAGCTCACATTAGTAATGTGGACATTATAATAACATTAAGTATTCTGATATGTGACCATGGGATTTTCCTGCTTTTTTTCTTCTTTGATTTCTTAGACAGATATTTCATAGTTTTTCACTGTGCAGGTCTTTCATCTCCTTGATTAGAGTTATTCATGAGTATTCTTTTGGTGCAACTACAAGTGGGAATTGTTTTCTTAATTTGTCTCTCAGATATTTCCCTATTAATATGCAGAATTTTTTGTACATATTGATTTTGTAACCTGTTAATTAGTTTATTAATACCAGAAGGTTTTTTTTTTCCCTACAGTCTTTAGGGTGTACTGTATATATATGGAGCCATCTGCAAGTGAAGTTTTTTTTTGATATTTATTTATTTATTCCCTTTGTTGCTCTTATTGTTTTATGTTGTAGTTATTATTGTTATTTTACTTTTTCTTTTCAGTTTGGATGCTCCTGAATTTCTTTTTCTTGCCTAATTTCTCTAACACTTGGAATACTGTGTTTAGTAAGTCAGGAGAGACAGCATAGTTTGTTTCTAATCTTAGAGGAAATACTTGAATATGATATGAACTATTGTCTTGGTACATAGGACCTTTATTATGTTGAAGAACATTCCCTCTGTACCACGTTGCAGAATTTTACCAAATGCTTTGTCTTCGACTGTTGAGATGATCATGTTTGTCTTACATGTTGTTAATGTAATGTGTCACATTGATTCATTTTTCATGTTCAGCTATTCTTGTACACCTGCAGTAAATTCCACATGCTTAGAGTATGTCATCCTTTTAGTTTAATATTGGAGAAGATTGGTTAATATTTTGTCTACGATTTTTATAGGTACATTCATCAAAGATGATAGTCTATGACTTTCTCTTCTTATATTGTCTTTGTTCTTAGGATAATATTGTCCTTGTAAATTGATTTTGGAAGCATTTTCTCCTCTTCAGATTTCTGAAAGAGGTTGAGGAGGATGGGTAGTAACTCTCTGATGGAGACAGGAGAGCAGATATGATCTTCCAGTTTTATCAGAGCTAGAAGAACAAAGCCAGGTTGTTCTCAGAGATTTCCTAGTAAGACCTTGCTCTTCGGTTTGATGCTTTAATATTTGCAAAAGAGCCTCCTTCATAAAAATCTAGGTGTTTTGCAAATGGAAACAGCTTTTTTTTTGGACCCTGAAAACATTTGAGTCCTTGATCCTCAGGGAAAATAAAGATTTTTTTGATGGTCTCTTAATTATTGGTTTCTACATCACCATCACCAGTGGTTTGACATTTATAGAGAGAATGTGTCTCAGTCTCACTTTTTAACATGTATTTATTAATCAATAAGAGAGACAGGGAGAGAGAGAACTGGAGCATCAATCTGAGACATGTGATCCTAGGCCCAGACTCAGGACTCCAGCCTTGAAAGTCTGCCACTTTGGGTCTGGGTGGTGGTGCACCTGGTTGAGCACACATGTTACAGTGTGCAAGGACCCAGGTTCGAGCCCCCAGTCCCGACCTGCAGGGGGATAGCTTCACAAGTGGTGAAACAGTGGTGCAGGTGTGTCTCTGTCTCTTATTACCCTCTCTGTCCTTCCCTTCCCTCTCAATTTCTGACTGTCTCTATCCAATAAATAAATACAATTTTTTTTAAAAGTCTGGCACTTTATCCAATACTTAAAAAATGTATTTATTTATTTATTTATTTGAGAGCACCACTGTGGAACATGCAGTACTGGCAGCTGAACTCAAGACCCCCTGTTTGAGTCTGACACTTTACCCCCTGTATATTTACCAAGTGTATGGGGACCATTCAGCTGCTTTTTTTGTTTTATTTCTCAAGGGACATTTTTCCATATGTGACTAGGAGCATGTTGGTTCAGAATCTTCCAAAGTCATCATTTTGAATTGGAATTTGAGATGCAAATCTTTTTAAAAGCCTCGTCAGTTTTTATAACCTCTGAATGTCTTTTTTTTTTTCAAGGACGTAGAGCCATGTTTTTAAAAATATAAGTATCACAGAATGTAGTCTTCCCATTTCTTTCTTTTTTAATGAATTAATTAAGATTTAAGATATTTGTCACCTGTGTATACTTTCTTTTTTTGACTTTTCATCTTTTTTAAAAAATTTTTTATTTATAAAATGAAAACACTGACAAGCCCATAGGATAAGAGGGGTACTATTCCCACCACCAGAACTCTATCCCATCCCCTCCCCTGATAGCTTTCCTATTCTTTAACTCTCTGGCTGTATGGACCCAGGGTCATTGTGGGATGCAGAAGGTGGAAGGTCTGGCTTCTGTAATTGCTTCCCCGCTGAACATGGGTATTGACAGGTTGATCCATACTCCCAGCCTGTCTTTCAATTTCCCTAGTGGGGCAGGCCTCTGGGGAAGCAGAGCTCCAGGACACAGTGGTGAGGGTCTGCTACCCAGGGAGTCTTCCTATTTCTATATGTCTATGATAGGGTAGAAACCTAAATCCTAATGGACATCTGTCCATCATTATGTGAGGATTCCTAATTCAGCACGAACTATTTTAACTTAATTGCACCAGCAAAGGCCTTATTTCCAAATCAGATTATATATACAGGTACCAGATACGGATTTTAACATATCTCTCAGAGAAACACAATTCAACCCACATCTTTTACAATGAATTTACATGTGTTGTGGGAAAAGCAGTCCTACATGAACTTCAAGACCAGCTTAACCAAGCTGTAAATATCACCTTCCAGTCTTTGTTGTGAAAATCTGGTAGTATCACAGTGAAGACAATATGTGCAAACATTGTAACTAATTTTAGCATTCTAGAAAGACTAGTTCTCAGACCAGTTTTACTGCTTAGCTCAGAAAAGATACTTTGAGGTAAATTATTCTTAGTCACTCTCCCTCTTCTGACTCCTGAATAGGGGGAGATTCTGGGAAATACCATTAATTTAACTATATGCTTGTGCCTCGCTTTACAGGTCCTGCCATTATATCAGTAGTAGACTAGTATTTCTTTTTTTCAATTTTTAAATTATCTTTATTTATTTATTGGATAGAGATAGCCAGAGGTCAAGAGGAAGGGGGAGACAAAGGAGGGAAAGACACAGAGAGACACCTTACAGTCCTGCTTCACCACTTGGAAAGCTTTCCCCCTGCAGGTGGGGACCAGGGACTCAAACCCAGGTCCTTGAACATTGCAACATGTGCGCTCAAGCAGGTGCGCCACCACCTGACCCCTGGTGCTACTTTTCCAGAAAAATCAGCTTTCTCAGATACCTTTTCCTGTAAGTCCAATGACAGATACCTCTGTTTTCTTCATCTCAGGGAATTTAGACACTATGTCAAATGGTGGATGCACAACTTGATGAACTCTTACCACCACCTCAACATCTATATTCATTGATGACTCCAGATAACACCTTGTATTCAGTTTCTGTTATTTTTTTTTTGTCATATTGTATTTGTTTTATTCAGTGATTATTCAGAGAAGCAAGACGGGAAGGTAAAGGGTATTTTTTAAAATTTATTTATAAAAAGAAAACACTGACAAAACCATAGAATAAGAAGGGTGCAACTCCACATGATTCCCACCACCAGAACTCTATATCCCATCCCCTCCCTTGATAGCTTTCCTATTCTTTAACCCTCTGGGAGTGTGGACCCAAGGTCATTGTGGGATGCAGAAGGTGGAAGGTCTGTAATTGCTTCCCGGCTGAATATGGGTGTTGACAGGTCGATCCATACTCCCAGCCTGCCTCTCTCTTTTCCCTAGTGGGGAAGGGCTCTGGGGAAGTGGAGCTCCAGGACACATTGGTGGGGTTGTCTGTCCAGTGAAGTCTGGTCGGCATCACGGTAGCATCTGGAACATGGTGGCTGAAAAGAGAGTTAACATACAAACCCAAACATTGTTGACCAATCATGAACCTAAAGGCTGGAGTAGAGCAGATGAAAGGGGGGGGGGGGATGTGACTCCATTTTGTAGATAGCTAGTAGGCATATTTTAGTTATATTTCAAAGGGCCTGTGGCTATAGTAGTTTAGTTTAGTTTCTTAGTTTCTGTTATTATTGTTTTTTTTTTTCCCTTGCACTTGGGACTTTGTTTCTGTGCAATATCACTGCTCCCTGGAGACTCATTTCTTCAAAATTTGAGATAGAAGAGAGGAGCATGGGGGCTGGGGCGGTGGAGCCAGTGGGTTAAGCGCACGTGGCGCCAAGCGCAAGGACCGGCGTAAGGATCCCGGTTCGAGCCCCCGGGAGTCGCTTTACAGGCGGTGAAGCAGGTCTGCAGGTGTCTGTCTTTCTCTCCCCCTCCCTGTCTTCCCCTCCTCTCTCCATTTCTCTCTGTCCTATCCAACAACGAACATCAACAGTGGTAATAATAATAACCACGAGGCTACAACAACAAGGGCAACAAAAGGGGGGAAAAATGGCCTCCAGGAGCGGAGGATTCATGGTGCAGGCACCGAGCCCAGCAATAACCCTGGAGGAAAAAAAAAGAAGAAGAGAGGAGCATGGAGAGAGAGAAAGAGAGAGAAAGAAAGAGAGAGAAGAAGAAGGAGGAGGAGAAGAAGTGTCCTTTGCTTTACATTGGTTTGTTCTAGCCCTCCCCAAACCAAGAGAATTGGATCAGTCCAATTAATTTCGCGGGCCTGCTTGGCCCCGCCCCAAGGAACCCCGAGAGAGGGTTCCTGAGTCCGAGGGTTCCTGAGTTCGAGAGTGCCAGAGTTCCTGAGTTCCTGAGTTCGAGAGTTTCAGGGTTACAGAGTAAGAGAGAGTGCCAGAGAGACAGAGTTCCTGGGTTCCTGAGTTCCAGAGAAAAAGAGAGAGTGCTTGCGCCGCCGCAAAGAGACAGCAGAGTTTTGTTTAGTGATTAGTTTGTGTTAGTTTATGAATCGTTGTTCCTGAATAAAGAAATACAGCTTCCCTGCCCAGCCGATGTCTCCGCGTCTCTGTTACCCGCCCGTGAAGCAAGCCAGCCGGCCAGAGCCTACAAATTTTAACAACAAAAAAGAAGAAGAAAAAAGGAGGGGGGAGGGGGAGGGGAAGTGGAGGGAAGGGAGAGAAGAAGAATTGAGAGGAGACCTGTTCTGCATGGTTGCATGGTGCTCTGGTATGGCGCCTAATGATAGAGTACGCCCTACCAAGTAACTTACCTCTCAGCTCCGAGTTTTTACTTTTATTTATTTATTTATTTGAAAGGAAAGAAGAATGCAGCAGGTGTTTGCATTCTAGAAAGCATACTTCAAAGCTATTTATCAAGGGGATAAATCAAAGAGCAACAATCCTAGCTCTTTGTTGTATTTTTACTGAGCCTGTGCTTTCTCTTTATTGTTTTTTTTTTCTACCAATACTCTACATTCGCATAAACTATGGGATAAACATATCTCATCTTTTCATCATTATTAGTACTTTTATTTCTGTTTGTTCCTGAAACTCAGAAACCTGCATTGCCTTTTCAAAATAAAGAAAGAAAAAAAAAGGCAGTCTTCCCAGAGTAACTCTACCACCTCTCCAGTTATTCTCCAACCATTTCTTTCAAGAAGCAGAAAGCTTGACAAGAGTATGTTGCTCTTCCTTTCCTTTCTTTCTCTGTTTTTCACTGTCTGCTCCCTGAGATCTGTCACTTAACTAAAAGTGTGAAACTCACTCTTTGGAGATGTAACTGAATGTTCTGTTTTAAGTATCTTGAAACAGCAAGATATAATACATATGATAAGCTGAAGTGAGGTACTAACTCAGTATTGGAATTTGAAAATTAAGTGTTAGATAAGGGCTTAGATGACTCTTAAAGCCCTCCAGCACGTAGGTGTAATGAAAGCACCTGGCTTGGAAGTTTGACAAACTTTTGAAGAGGATGATTTGTGTAAAGACAATTGTCTAATTGATGTTATTACAACTGCCTGGCCTCATTCAAAGGACAGAGGAGGTTTCCTACTTCCTTATCTTACAGCAGGAGATAAAAATCTGTTAAGAGCCTGACTTTAGTTTAATATGCATCCCAGGTGGTTATAAGTAGGTTTCTTCACTTATTTTATAGGGACTTGGTAGTGGTGTGTGTGTGTGTGGGGGGGGATTTTAGCTGATGGAATAGTGCAATGATTTCAGTGTACAAGCTGTGCTCTTAAATTCTTTATGGTATTGTAAAGCAACTGTAAGCCAAAATTAAGAACACTTGGAAAAATATCTGAAAATGTTACGTCTGAGAGAAACAATTGGAGAACAGGATCCAGTGAAATAGTTCACATGAGGGACTCGAACCTGGGTCTTTATACATTGTAACATGTACTTAGCCAGGTGAGCCACTACCTGGCCTCCTGTTTTATTTCTTTACCTGAGCCAACATTAAGGGATGTACAATACTGACAACAGAGACACAAAGTTACAAGAAGAACTCTATAGTACCACAATTGGGACATAATATAATAAATCTCTTGCTGCCCTTCCCCCAAGTACAACTTACAGCAGTTTGATTAGTTTGTCAGGTAATCACAATCCAAATTCAGAATTATTTCTACATTTAAAAATATTTCTTTTTTAAATTAATTTATTTATTTCCTTTTGTTGCCCTTGTGTTTTATTGTTGTAGTTATTATTGATGTCGTTGTTGTTGTATAGAACAGAGAGAAATGGAGAGAGGAGGGGAAGACAGAGAGGGGGAGAGAAAGACAGACACCTGCAGACCTGCTTTACTGCTTACGAAGCGACTCCCCTGCAGGTGAGGAGCTGGGAGCTCGAACCGGGATTCTTAGGCTGGTCCTTGCACTTTGCGCCGCTTGCACTTAACCTGCTGCGCTACCACTCACCTCCCAAAAATATTTCTTGCTCTTTATTTACTTATTATTGGATGGAGACTGAGAGAAATAGGGAGAGAGAGAGACAGAGAGAGATGCCTGCATCCCTTGCTTCACCACTCGTGAAGCTTTCCCCCTGCAGATGGGAAGCAGGGGCTTGAATCTGGGTCCTTGTGCACTACATCTAGCTGCACCCTTCAAGGCTAAGTAAACTTGAGACAACCTGCTGTGAAAAGTGATGATATTATTTGACAACATTAATCTGTTGCCTTTGTCTTAGAGTTCTTACCAAGGTGACTCCCCAAGTTGCTGTTTGCTAGTAATTGAGTATAATGAGACTACTAGAACTAGGTCATTCTTACCCAACTCAGGACCCCTCTATTGGGCAGTCTATCCTCAGAGTGCCTCCAGTCTCCACAGAGCTTCCCTGGAACTGCATCCACCATCTTTACTTATTCCCCACACTGTCCTTTTCTAAATGGTATTTATTTCCTGAGTCATAATCTGAAGACTATTTCTGACTACTGTTTCCATTACTTTTTGCAAGCATCTTCTCCATAAACTAGTCTCTTCAAAATGCATTTTATTATTAGGATCATTTGAGATAGTTAGTCTAGGGAAACGCTGCACATGTATTGCCAGTGATCAAATGTAGGGCCTTAGGCATACAAGTCCTGCACTCTTCCAGCTGAACTGTTTCCCCTAGCACACTTCTAATTCTGTTTTAGCTTTTGCTTCTAAGAAAATCTGAACTGGAACAAAATCTATATCTTGACCTTAATGATTTTAACTGCTCCTTTATTGCAGTTGGTCTTTCCAAGAACTTTGTTTGTTTGTTTGTTTTCTTTTGATCTCTAAAAGTCTAAGGTTGTTGATAAGGCTTATAAACTTCAGGATTCAGCAAAAAATAAAAATATGAGCCTTACCATGTAAAGCATTTTACAGATTTCAAGAAATCAGCAGAGCACTATAACTATTGTAAATCCTGCTAAAATCAGAATACGGTGCAATTGGTCAGGCTACACACTCAGTAATCAAATTCTGTCTACGCATCTATTGTCACTGAACTACAGTGTTATTTTACCAGGCAAGTTATAGTATTGTTACTATTATTTATTTAGTATTGAGTTACAAAATTACAAGATAACAGGAGTACAGTTCCATACTATTCCCACCACCAGAGCTCTGCGTCCCTGGCCCCTCCATTGAGAACTACCATAGTTGTCCCAAGGTCACAGATAGGGGCTGACTATTATTTCTCTAATTATCTATCTAAATTTTTTTTTTGCCCACGTTTCTATGGTCCTACCTTTTCTTCCTTTCTAACTCACACTTACAGCTATTACTATTTCTGAATGTCCTTCCTTTTTCCTCTTCTCTCTCTGGGTCCAGAGGGAATTCCACTAGGTAAGTTTTGACTAGTCTTCTTTCTCCAAAGACAAAGGCCTGCTTTAATGGCCTTTTATTGCTAACTGCCTTGTGCTTACAGGCTCTTTTAAATACACCAGAGTCCTCAAAATCAAAGAGCAACTTTCATGTTTTTTTTCCACAAATTTTATTTTTGTTGTTGTTACAAAGACCACATTAAAATAAAATCATACAGGTTTTGATTTAAAAATAGTCCTAATGTTTCTTTTTTCTCATTCCGTCTTTCCTTCATAAGTACTGGCTACACTCTGATTGCCTACTTATCATTCTTACCTTTTATGTATACTACTTCTGACTTGTTTGAAGAAGACACGTAAATAGGCTATTACCCTTTTTTTCTCACTGTGTCATTTTATTCCAAGGAGATGAACTGCACTGATTTAAGCAGTAACCTTAATTGCTTTGTAATGTTCTCTTGATAAATGTCTACTGAGATTGTACCCTTCACCTTTGCAAGCTAGTAAATTTGCAAGCTCTTATTGTTAATAAAATGCAAAGTAATTAGTGGAATTGTTGGAATGATGCTCTACTTTCATTTTCTCTCTGATAAGATAGGGGATGACATTGCCCCCCCAGTCGTATGTATGCTCTTATGTATTTTAATGCTTAGGGCCACCGAGTTTAGTTTTCAAATGCAAAGGGTAATTTGGGATTTTTCCACTTGCTGTGTATTTTGTATTTTGGCATGAGACGTTGTTTTAGGTTACAAAAATGAAATGGCTTTATTGTGATAAAGATCATATCTAGAGAGAAATGCAAATAAGACAATGCCAATCAATAATAATCCAATTCTATAGTCATATAAGTAAGCTTTATTATACACTTTATCTGTGCTTGTAAGCATATAACTTAGTTCAAAAACGAATACCTCTTGCTTTTATATATAGGAAAGATTGGTTAAGACTGGTTAAGCTCCTTTTTTTGAAGACCTAGTCACTCTGGTTCTACATTTCTTTTCCATTGATTTGGTGTTGCTTAATGATTGCCTAAATAATTTAGCCATATTACTTCACAGAGTAATGTAAGAATAATGATGACTTCACAGTTTGTTGAGTGTCTCTTCATATGCTTAGTGTTTCATATTTCTCTCCAGTGGAAGAAGAAGTGAACACACACACACACACACACACACAGCCAGAAACCTACTTGGAGATGACAGATGTTAGCTCCATGGTTTTACTGATTAATTCACATTTTGCTACTATCTTTTTTTTAAAAATTTTAATCAAATGACAAGTTTGTGTTTTAAAAAATCACTTTATTGTTTCAATTATCCAAAAGTCTGGGGGAAAGTGATCGGAATTAGATTCATAACATTAACAGATTATACATTACGGTAGCTTAGTTTCCACTTCATGTTTTCAGTATGTTAGATTAAGCTTTTTGGATTAAGCTTTTTAATTAAGGACAAGTTATCTGCATCTCATTTCATTTAGCCCAGTGTTAGATCTTCCTATAGTGCCTTAGCACCTCCCAGATGGTACTGGGGCTCCAGTTTGAATAGTGCACATGTTAAGGCTTGTGCCCTTCTTAATGAGCTATCTCTCTGGCCCTTGAAAACTGTTAAATATCCATTTTAAAAGCTTTTTCTATTTATTAATGAGGTAGAGCAATGGATGTGGGGTACAAATCAGAATATTATTCTCCCCCCCCCAATAGAAAGGGCTTCATGTTGAACCTCTGAGACTCTCCTAGAATATAAGCAGATGTAGGAACTGGGCTTTCTTCCCATGTAAGAATACAAAATATTTTTATGTGTTTGACAATGTCAGAAGAATTCTGGGTTTTCATCTGCACTTTGAATTCCAGATGACAGTTTAATAAAGGGAATGTATGTAATGCTATGTAGAATCGTGGTATTTTCCTGCTACTTAATAGCCTCAGCTACAGCATAACAGACATCCTATAACGCCAATACTTTCAATATCAAGTAAAGATGAAGACACACATTCCGGTTTATGAAACTGAAACACATACCGATTCATTTGATTCACTTTTTTTCTAACCCCAATAGCTATATTTTTAAAATGTATTTATTTACTAATGAGACAGATAGGAGGAGATAGGTAGGTTGGTAGGTAGGTAGGCAGATAGATAGACAGACAGACAGACAGACAGACAGATAGA
The DNA here is from genome assembly GCF_950295315.1 of Erinaceus europaeus. NCBI lineage: Eukaryota > Metazoa > Chordata > Mammalia > Eulipotyphla > Erinaceidae > Erinaceus > Erinaceus europaeus. Next base: position 120,023,377 of record NC_080168.1, on the reverse strand, counting down.
ACCAGGCATCACTCAGGTACATGTGCTGCCAGGGGTTGAACCTGGCACCTCATGCTTGATATTCTAATGCCTTATCTACTGCGCCACCTCCTGGACCACAACTGTATATTTTTGTAGAACACTGATTATATTTTAGCTGAGAAATGGCTGTCATATAACATCCTTTTTCATCTCCTGCTCAATCTGATTAAACTTTGACTTTTGGATAGTTTTCATTTCTGCATCCATCACCTACCTCCCTCTTGAGCTGAAATTCTTTGCTATCCAGGAAGATTTCAGTGTTTGCTTCCTTATCTCAAGTCTTATGAGAAATGTTTTGTTTTCATGACTTCCTGATTTTGCTTTCAGTTTCCTTTGAGTCTTTGTATCAATAGCCATGAGTTTCCTTTATTACAAAATGGTTTTTCTACCTAGTGTCTCTGTCTATCACTTCGTCACTCTGGTCATGGAGTCCGTCTGTTGTGTTCTGTTTTGTTATGTGCACAGCCCAGGTCTGAGCCTGACCTCCACTACACTGAAGGAAAATTTGGCGGTGAATCTCACTCTGTCTCTGCCATCTGTTTCTCTGTATCTGAAATAAGAAGGAGGATAAAGAAGAGGAGGAGGAGGAGGAGGAAAGGAATGGGGGAGGTAGGGAGGGAGGAAGCAAAGAAAAGACAAGATAAGACACTGGGCCCTATCTTTTTACTTTTCATATTTTTTGATACTGACAACCATGTGCTGAAATGCCCTTATTTGATTTCCAGTCCTTTTTTTTTTTTCAATCCTGTCTCCTTTATGATTTTGTTGTTATTGTTTCCCAGTACCTCTGGGGCTTGTGTCCTCACAAGTGTTACCCTCTGTTATTTTCTGTCTCTTCACTCACTTTCTTTGGGGTCAAACATTATTTCTCATTGCCTAATTTAATAGTGCTCCATTAACGGCAATCAAATGTCTGCTTCTATGTGACTTCGTCCTATTTTATTTATCCAGCTGCATATTGTTATTATTTCTTGCAATATTTGAAATGTATTGCAACTGAAAAAAAATCAGGCTTCCCTTATAATTAGCTAGTGCCTCTTTCCTGCATCTTAGAAAGACCACTGGTACAGCTAAATCTCAGTAAATTGCTTCACCACTTACAAATCTGTCTTCCTGCAGGTGAAAAAGGTGTGTGAACCCAGATCCTTGCACATGGTCATATGTGTACTTTCTGAGGTGCACTGCCCCCTGCTCCCTCTGTTGCTTTTAAAACTTGGTTAATATGCACCTTCTGCATGTCCTCAGTATCCCCGATTATTATAACATGTATTTGGGTACCTGTTTATGTCATCCCAGATGGAGGATCTTGTTTGTTATGTTAGCTCCTGTAGTAAGTAGGTGATACTTGAATAAATTTGGGAGATGCCATTCGTGTACACTAATCAGGAAATAAAAGAAGCAGATGGAGAGCTAGCAGCTTCAAAGACTTGGAGTTTAGTAGGGTCTTGGTTTATATTTCAGGAGCAACAGTGAACCAGTGTAGTTAAAATGTAGTAAGGGGCACAAGTGTGATGTGAGGTGGATACCGGACAACAGGATACACACACACACACACACACACACACACACACACATATGTATTTTTTTTCTGTGAGAGGAATTTATTCCCTTGCTTTGGACAAGGCATTTTAGACAACAGAATATGTTTTCACACTCAGTTCTTCCAATTGTCCTTTATTACCAGCCCCTGAATATTTCATCACACTTCGTCCCTTCTATTATGCTTAATATTATCCCAAGTCCAGGCTTATCGCCACCCACAAATGCCTTGTTTCCATTGCCTAAAGGCTTTCAAACTCTCCTGTTTACATTGTAAAACCAGCTAATTTCCCCATATCATTCCTGAAGATATACCTGGCTTTGAAACTACAACTTCCCTTGAAGTCAGCAAGAGAAGACATTTCATTTTTCCATTTCACAGATGAATTAAAACCAGGTTTATTCTTATTCCCACTTGTCAAGTATTGCCCTCTAATTCACTATACCTTACTGATATTTGTTTTCAAGATTATTTATTTATTTATTTATTTATTTGATAGCATGGAGAGAAATTGAGAGGGCAAGGGGATATAGAGTGGTATAGAGAAAGAAAGACACCTGCAGCACGACTTCACCACTATTGAAGCTTCCCCACTGCCGTGGGCACTGGGGACTTCAACCTCGATCCTTGGAGGTTATGATGTGAGCACTCAACCAGGTGCACCATCATCCAAACCATGCCCTTTACTTTTAAATTTTCACTCTTTTATCCATCTTTGATACTACTACTTTTGGAGAAACAGAAATATCTAATTTTACTTCAATATTTCTATTTTACTTCCAGTTTTTGATCCTCTGTCTCCATAATAATGACTTTCAGGATATTTAGTTCCTTTACTCAATTTACTTGACTCGCTTTTACTTTCACTATGCTTTGTATACCCCATAGATCTTTATAATTTTTAAAAGGTTATCTTTATTCATTGGATAGAAACCGCCAGGAATTGAGAGAGAAGGGGGTGAGAGAGATTGAGAGAGATAGAGAGACACCTGCAGTTCTGCTTCACCACTTGTGAAGCTTTCCCCTCGGCAGGTGGGGACCAGGGGCTCAAACCCAGGTCCCTGAGCACTGTATTGTGAGCACTTAACCAGATGTGCCACCAGCCAGTCCCAATTTTTATAAATTTTTCACAATAGCATTATTTCATTACCCAAACTGTATCTAGTTCCAGTAGTTGAATCGGATCTCCAAACATCTCATTCTTAACCACAATTTTCAATTCTTAAAAAAACACCATTCTTTCCATAATGTAGTATATTTTATCCTCATAAACCCAAATGTTGTTAGTTAGTAATGATAGATATTTAAAATTGTACATTAATGAATCAGACTTAATGTACCACATGACATACGTTGTCATTTATTTGAGGAATTGGCCTACAGATACTTGTCAAGATAAAGTTTAAGGTACAAAGAAATGAAAGCAGACATTGAGACTTGTCCTAAAATAGCCATTGATATGGGGGTCATGGGGGCTCTGTGAGTGACTATTGACAGTTTCAGAGAAGATAAAATTTTGTTTGTCTTCCTAAAGTTCCAGCAGTTATGGAACCCTGCATTCTGACTTATAAAACGTAATCATGTTATTTAATAGTCTGTTAAGATCTGGAAATATAATGGTTAGGGCTTTTCCTACTATTATACAAATCAGTTGTTTCATCACTTACTATAGTGATCCTGTAAAATAAATGTGCTTTGTTTCTTCAGTTGCTTACAAAGCACAATGTCCACAAGTCTCATGAACTCCTGGTCAGCACAAAGACTTACTCAAAAGTAATAAAAATATTTTTTCAAATGAAAATTGTATTCAAAATATCCTCACGCTATTAACTGATTGCATAGTGGTTTCAGACAATATGTGAGAAAACAAGAAATACACAAGCTGTTCCTTGGAATTGTGATAACTTTAATTTATAATACACTGCTTTATTGGAAAACGCCAAATCAGGATATATTCTGATGTTGTTGCCCAGAAGTTCACTGTGAGGACCCAGTGTTTCTATTAGTTCATAGATCGAATTTGCCTTGATCATCATTATAGTATTTGAGTGATAATATTATCAATTATATTACAGCATTTTTCGGGTTGCATTGGATCGACCATCTCGTGGTGCATCCCGTGAGTACCCATTCATTGGGGAAACTGACGATCCTTCCTAGCCGACTGAATCCACATGGATCCTAGTCACTTTCAAAGCCAGCAACAAGCAGCTCCTGACAACTTTCAACCTGACGCTGTTGACTGGCTACGGAAGAAGGGCAAACGCTAGAAGAAGAACAGCATTTTAGCATTCATTATCGCCTAATACAGATTAAAGATCTAGTCTGCCGATGATACTTTTTTAAGGGCCCTGAAAGACATTTACAAATATTTCCTTTTCTTATATTAAGTAAAAACAGCTCTGTGATGATATGATGAGTGTATTCAAATGTAAGATAAATGGGGAAAGAGAGAACCATAGCATGGCTAAGTTTTGGTATAAATTGGTACTAACGATTAGGCCTCTGGAGCCTCAGGCATACAAATTGGTACGTTAGTAGACCCAGCTATCTCCTTGGTCCTTTAACTTGGTCTTGTTGAGAATATGGTTTAATACAATAGATGCTGTATTATTGAATTTAAAAATTACATGAATTGGGGGCTGAGTGATGATGCACAGGGTTAAGTCCATGCAGTACTAAGAGAAAGACCTGTCCGAGGGTCTGGGTTTGTGGTTCGGCAGAGCAGGTGGGGGGGAGCTAGCTTCACAAATTGTAAAGCAGGTCTTCAAGTGTCTATTTTTCTCTCTCCCTCTTAATATCTCAGTTTCTTTCTGTCCTATTGAATAAAATGGAACACATGTCCTCCAGGAGCAGTAGATTCATAGCCCTAGCCATAACCCTGGAGGCAAAATATAACTACATGAATGAACGGTAGACCATTCTACCTTACTTCTTTTTAAAATCCAGGTATCATTACTGTTAGAATGGATGTTTAAAAGAAGGGGTTTGGGAAATGAAAGTAGCAAAGGATTAGTGTAGAAAATATCAATAAGAATATATTTTATTGAGTACATAATAGAACTATCTATTGAAATGTATATTTACATAGGTAAGTATATTCACTTTTTTTTTTAAGCTAGTGACTCAACATCAGAGAGAGGGAAAGAGACCACAACATTTAAGCTTCTTTCAGTGTAATGGGGGCCAGGCTCAAACCTGAGTCACCCACATGGCAAAAGAATGCATTATCCAATTGAGCTATTCCATTACCCCAACATATATTTCTGTGTCTCCAGAGGTGGTGCATAAAAAAAAAATAGCAATCTTATATCAACGAGCACATTTGGCTTCCACTTCTTGGTTTCTAATACTAGTCTCCAGTAAAATTAGCCAGGGATCTTAAAAAAAAAAAAAAGAAGCTACTTTTAAACCTGGTTAGAGTATATATCATATGAGCAGGAATCATGCTATAGTGATGGAAATTAGGTTCACACAAAGTAGGAAAGCAAGCAAACATGCATGGAAATTCATTACGGTGGGAAAGAGGAATGTTAAAGGATGTTGGAGGCAACTACAAAAATATACCCCCAACAGCAAGCATGAGACAATTTGAGTAATAAATAAAGAAATTATGGAGGAATTCTGGGAGGCATAGCCATGGAGTAACGGGGATCAGATTGGTTCTCCCCCCACCACAACAAATTAATACAACAAGAGACCTAAATAGTATACATCAAGTACAGCTGAAACATCTGCAGCCTCAGGAAAATAAAAAAGGATAAAAAAGAAATTCTGCAACAGTATACATCATCACAAACTCACACTAATATAACTAAATGAATAAACAAATGCAGAAGATAACTCTCCTGTGCAGAATAGTTTTTTAAATTTATTATTTTAATATTAGGAGTTTTATGTGAGAAGCCAGAGTATAGGATAATTTATTTATTTTATTAAAGAGAGAGAAAGAAACAGAAAAAAAGACACCGAGAGAAAGGCCAGAACACTACTCAGCTCTGGCTTATGGTGGTGCTGCAAATTGAACCTGGGATCTCAGAGCCTCAGGAATGAAAGTCTTTCCCATAACCATTCCCTGAGGAGCTAGTATCTGACACCAGTCTCTAGATACGGAAGCTGAGCTATTTCTTCAGTCACCTATGCAGACTAATTTAAAATAAATTTTGTAGACAGTCTATTCTAAAGCAGAGGGACTATAAGAACTCCTATCCCTGACCTGTGGATTATGTGGGCTGTGGCATAGGTGATTACTTTCTTAAGAATATGAAGTATGAGAAAGAAGGGAAAGTGGGCCAGGAAGTGGTGCAGTGGATAAAGCACTAGACTCTCAAGCATGAGGTCCTGAGTTCAATCCTCGGCAGCACATGTACCAGAGTGATGTCTGGTTCTTTCTCTCTTGCTTCCTATCTTTATCATTAATTAATAAATAAAATATTAAAAAAAGAAAGGAAGAAAATGAATGGCTTTGAATTGAGAAACCCGAGAAACTCAATTTCAGCCATGTGATCAAGTTCAGCATCAAAAGACATAAATCATTTTAACAGCTTGTGCCCTTGATAAGATAAAATCATATTTCTGCTATGAAGAAAAAAAACCAATCTCAGTAAGGAAACATGCAATATATATGATTAGTTTTCTTAAAAATCATCAAGGTGATTAAAAATAATGAAAGTCTGAGAAAATATCGCAGCCAGTAAATAGTAGACTAATGAGATATGATGGCTAAAAATAGCAATAGCTTGGATGAGATCCAAGAACAGAAAAAAAATACGTATTGTAAGAATATGAGGGAATTTGAATATACTATAGACTTAAGCTAATAACATAGCAGCAAATTTATTTCATTCACTGTAGAATATTAAACTAAGATGTAAAATGTAAATAGGAAAAATTGTGAGGTGTGGACAGACTATGGTAAATCTACTATTCGGTCAGTTCTCTGTGAATCTGAAAGCTTTCTCAAATATAAAGTCCGCTACAGAAAAAATGTAATTTAGATGTTGTTAAGTGTTGTTTTCGACTGGTTATGTTGTTTTCGCCGGGCTGGCTTCACAGGCGGATAACAGATGACCAGGGACTCATGGTTGAGCTGTAGGCAGTATCTCTTTATTCATGCAGGACGCAGCACAATCTAAGACGAGCTAAGCTAAACTCAAGTACAGTACTCTAAAACTCACAATGCTGTCTTTATATATACTTGCCAAGTAAGGTGGAAACAGGATGTGACATAGAGAGGGTGGAGAGAAAAGTGACTGGTGAAAATCAGAGTGTGACAAAGAGGGGGCAGATTAGGCGAGAATCCTATCACTGAACCACAAATGCCCTGGAGGGAGGGTGGAACTTGTTAACAGTGGTTATGTAAATAGAATGAAGTGGTTATGTAAATAGAATAGTGTTAAGCAGGGGGGATTTAAACCAAATGAAACAGAAGGGGTCTCATGCATACCAACAGTTAAGAATTTGCCCTTTTGTATTCCTGAATTGTATTTCAGCTCCTCAGAGAATTTTGCTCTTTGATAAACCAGGGCCTCATAAATGGGCTATAGTTTTCATTCATTCAGACAGACAGACAGACAGAGAAAGAGAGAGTGAGAGAGAAGAGGCACCATAGCACTGAAAATTCCTGTTATGTCCATCCATTGAATTCTATCCAGTCACTGAGAAAAAAATAAAATAATGTATATCTTATATGCACATATAATTAATATATTTAATGTATCTAATTTACTATAAAATGACTACCTAAAGATGGATATTATTTTGCTTAATATATATAAAAGATACAAGTAGCATTGTTTTTATATCTAAGGAGACCACAGCTCCACAAACTTGACATTCTGTTCTTAACTTTACGATTGTTAAGCACATTAGGAAAACACAAATAACTTAATTGCATTGAAATATTTGCATTGCAAGAATTTCTACTAAAAGTGAATTCAAGATTGGTGTACTAGTAATGGAAAATTATTTAAGTGTGGAATATGACTGGTAGTTGAGGGCTGGGAAACAGCATAATGGTTATGCAAAAGACTCTTATGCCTAAAGCTCTAAAGCCCCAGGCTCAGTCCCCAGCACCACCATAATCCAAAGCTGGGCAGTGCTCTGGTAGCTCTGTGTGTATCTATCTGTATCTCCCTGTCATTAAAAATAAATAAGTAAAATGTTATTTTAAAAGGGAGGGGCAGGCAGTGGTGCAGCTAGTTAAGTGCTCATAGTAGTATGCAAGGACCCAGGTTCAAGCCCCTGGACCCCACCGCAGGGGGAAATCTTCATGAGGGGTGAAACAGGGCTGCAGGCGTCTCTCTGTCTGTCTCCTCCTCACCTCTCAATTTCTCTCTGTTTCTAATAATAAGATAAAATATTTTTAAATCTTATTAATTGTAGGGTTACATATCTATATTTTTACTATTATTATATTGATCAATAAGATTAGTTCACAATGCTTTTAATATCCTTAGCACCGGTAACACCATAAATGGAACCAGATGAAATAATAGCAAAGTAGTTCTGCTATAGTTATCGATTATAAATACTCAGAGTGATTGGTTATACATGTTTTTGAGTCTATACTGTCTTCATGTCATATTGTTAGCATTTTTTTGCCATCAGAGATGGTGCTCTAGACAAAGCTAATTATAAACAGTGGTAGTTTGCTTTAACTCAAAGAAATCTGAATTTAAAACTGATCTTATTCTGTGACTTGGAAACATACATGCTCTTTGTGCCTCAATTTGCATGCATACACAAACTATATAGCAATGCATTTCCTAGTATACTCTATTTCCACAGATGATGTGTGCTAGAAATAAGCTCATTGGGAGTCTGGAAGTAGTACAGGGGGTTAAGCCCACATGGTGCAAAGCACAAGGACAGGAGTAAGGATCCCGGTTCAAGACCCCTGCTCCCCACCTGCAGGGGAGTTGCTTCACAAGCGGTGAAGCAGGTCTGCAGGTGTCTGTCTTTCTCTCCCCCACTCTGTCTTCCCCTCCTCTCTCCATTTCTCTCTGTCCTATCTATCCAACAGTGATGACATAAATAACAACAATAATAACTACAACAATAATAAAAAAGAAAGTTTTTTAAAAAAAGAATGAAATAAACTGATCATAAGAGTTGCAGAGTGAGTGTTCAACGCACTTTAGTAATTTATTTCTAATATATATATATAATTGAAATTGTCACTGCCAAAATTTCTTTTTTATTTCTTTTATTTATTTAAAAAAGGAGACATTAACAAAACTATAGGATAAGAGGGGTACAGCTCCATACAATTCCCATCACCAGAACTACTTATCTCATCCCCTCCCCTGATAGCTTTCCTATTCTTTATCCCTCTGGGAATATGGACCCAAGGTCATTGTGGGATGCAGAAGGTGGGAGGTCTGGCTTCTGTAATTTCTTCCCCACTAAACATGGGCATTGACTGGTCGATCCATACTCCTAGCCTGTCTCTCTCTTTCCCTAGTGGAAAGGGCTCTGGGGAAGCGGAACTCCAGGACACATTGGTAGGGTCCTCTGTTGAGGGAAGTGTGTTCGATATTCGACATCATGCTAGCATCTGGAACCTGGTGGCTGAAAAGAGAGTTAACGTACAAAGCCAAACAAATTGTTGAGCAGTCATGGACCTAAAGGCTGGAATAGTGTAGATGAAGTGTTGGGGGGGGGGGGGCGTCCTCCATTTTGTAGACAGCTAGTAGGCATATTTTAGTTATATTCCACAGGGCTTGTAGCTATACTAGTTTGTTGTTGATCAGGGAAGATAGTAGCTCCCTAATAAGGGAAGGGGGTATAAATATTGTTGACTGTAAGCCCCATTGATTTGATTTGATCTGGGGTCCATATTCAGCTTAGGAGCCTATGTGACCTCTGAATCCCTGTAGATCTGAGCTCACATTCTGTGGTCATGAGTAGGAACATTCCAAGTTGCCCCAATGTGGACCCATCTTCCTCAGGTGTAGCATAGAGTATGTTGTCCATCCTCCCTATCGAGGATGGAACATTTTCTACCGTTGTTGATCCAAGTTGAGGGCAAGTTTCAATGTGGGGTCCAGGAAAAAGTCTATTTTGTTGTTCCTGATAGAGATAACCTGTAACAAAGGAGAGAGGGATTTATTTGAGGTCTAGGCCCATCATGTCTGTTTGGGAATCTCAGGACTCCCTGAATAGAGCCCCAGCATATGGGGTGGCCTGATAGTGACTAAAGAGTCCTCACTAAAGTATGCCAGTTTCTTGCCCTTATTCAGCTTTTGCAGTCCTTGCTTTGAAAATGTAAGTTTCAGAGTGAGTGAGAGAACTGTAATAGGAAGTAGGTGAGGAGGGAATCTAAATCTGATTAGACACTATTTCATTATGAACTTTATACTGACTCACTGCAGACTATTGTGCACTTTTGCTTTCAGGTATATATTTGTCCTAATATATGGATACATTGAACATATGCTCTATCTCACAGTTCCTGGTATATATTTAGGTTTTGGGACTTTGTTAGGAAGTGAACCTCCTGGAATGGAATTAGAGAATACTATGAAAGGAGAGGTCTCACCCGAGTAATGAAGCTGAAGGATTGTCAGTCTGAAGTGAAGCGTGCTGAGGTAGTTCTCCTTGCATTGGTTAAGCTGGGATCAGAGAATGCAATATTATTTGGTATGAACTGAGAGAAGCAAGCAGGAAAGTGCACCCCACCCTAAGGTTCCAGGACTGGGGGAAATATAGACTCTATAGTGGAAATGTGAGGTTCCTACTGTCTTAGGGTTCAAGAAGACAATAGATAGTTTTTGTTATAATCACGTTATTTGGTAATTGGGTTAACTTTGGAAAATCCCTTTGTTAGGATTTGCTGTATAATACCCAACATCACCATAATTTATGTCCTTTGACATTATTTGTATATAGCTGTGCCACCAGTAGCTTCTGTTCTCCCTGGTCTAGGTTTTTGAGAGAGTCAACATATCAAAGACTCAGCCTATGAAAAAGACTCAGTCTGTACTTTAAAAAGTTTGAGACATACAATCAATTTTCCCCTCTCATATTAGTTAAATAGTGATTTATGACTACAAATTAATAGGAGTGTACATAAACACCATTCCCACCACCAAAAGACTGTGTTCCATCCCACTCACCAACCCACCACACCCCACACCACTGCCGCCCCAGGAAGCCAAATAACCACCCTCACCATCACCCCAGGGTTTTTATTTTGGTGCCCTATTCTAGATTTAGTCAAATACTGCTTTTAGTTATGAGTGGGATCATCCCATACTTGTCTTTATCTTCCTGACTTAACTCACTTAACGTAATTCCTTTAGCTCCGTCCAGGATGGATTAGGTGGGTTCATTGTTTTTAATAGCTACCTAATATTCCATTGCATATATATACCACAGCTATCTCAGCCACTCATCTGTTGTTGGGCACTTGGATTGCTTCCAGGTTTTAGCTATTATGAATTGTGCTGCTATGAATATAGGTGTATACATATCTGAATGTTAGCTTTACTCCACTGTGGTCTGAGAAGATACTTTGGATGATTTGAGTGGTCTTGAATTTGTTGATTCTTTGTGGCCTAATATGTGGTCTGTCCTTGAGTATGTGCTGTGTGGATTTGAAAAGAATGTGTATTCCAGTTTTTTGGGGGTGAAGGACTCTGAAAATGTCCAGGAGGTCTAGTCTGTCTATCTCTTCATTTAATTCTCTGGTTTCTTTGTTGACTCTCTGCTTCATTGATCTGTCTAAGTGTGATAGTGAGGTGCTAAAATCTCCTACTATTACTGTATTACTATTGATGTATTTTTGTAGTTCTTTCAGTAAGTTTTTGTTGTATTTAGATGGTCCCTCATTGGATGCATAGATGTTAATAACTGTTGAATCTTCTTGGTTGACTGATTCTCTAATCATTATGTAGTGGCCTTGCCTATCTTTTATTACTTTATTTGATTTACAGTCTATGGTGTCAGAAATGACAATGGCTGTTCCTGCCCTTTTTTTGTGGTCCATTAGCCTGTATGATAGTTTTCATCCTTTCACTTAAAGTCTGTGTTTGTCTTTGTTGTGTCAGGTGGGATTCTTGCAAGCAGCATGTGATTGGATTGTGTTTTCTGATCCATCCTACCATTCTGTGCCTTTTAATGGGTGAGTTTAAGCCATTGACATTTATTGATATTATGGATTGAATGTATTGTGCCATTATTCAATAATTCTTTATCTTCTCTGATATATGATAAGTATTATAGTGATGTTCTTGTTTATAAGAGGTCTTTTAGTACCTCTTCCAGGGCAGGATTGGTGATGGTTGCCTCCTTTAACTGTTGTTTGTCTAAGAAGGTTTTGATCCCTCCATCTAGTTTGAATGAAAGTCTAGCAGGATATAGTATCCTTGGATGAAACCCTTTTTCATTCAGGGCTCCATAGATATCTTGCCATTCTCTTCTGGCTTTTAGAGTTTGAATGGAAAAGCTGTTGATAGTCTTATGGGTTTTCTTCTGTATGTGACTTTTTGTTTTACTCTTGCAACCTTTAGGATCCTTTCTTTATCCTTGCTTCTTTTCATTGTAACTATGATGTGTCTTGGTGTCTTCAGGTCTGTGCTGATTCTGTTTGGGACTCTCTGGGCATCTTGAAGCTTAATGTCCTTTCTGTTGTTTAGGTCTTAGAAGTTTTCTTCCATTATTTTCTCTAAAATGTTTCCTTCCCATTCCTCTCTTCCTCTGGCAGGCTAATTATATTAATGTTACTTCTTTTGAGATCATCCCATATGTCTCTGTTGTTGTTTTCAGTGTCTCTCAATCTCTTTTTGAGCTCTTTTACTTCTTTCTTAGTTTTCTCTAGCTCATCTTCTGTCTGGCTAATTCTGTTTTCTGCTTCCATTAGTCTGCTTTCCCTTCACTCAGCTTCTTTCTTCAGTTCAGTTATAGTGTTAGCTTGTTCTGCTAGTTCGCCTTTTAGCTCAGATAGCTCAGCTTTTATTTCTCTAATTACTTTGAGGTAGCTTGTATTTTCTTTGAGGTTCTCCTCTGTTGTTTCCCTAATTCTAATAGCCCTATCCTCCATAGTTCATTTTGTGATTATTAGGTTTACTATTGCTTGCATAAATTTCTTATCTATGGCTACTTCTGACTGATTTGGAGTTTCTTCTGGGCCCCTGTCCTGATTCATTGTGGTAGCAGTTTCATTTGCTCTTGATTTAACCATTTTTTTTTATTGATGTGGTTTTTATTTTTCTGTTCTGTGGTTCTTCAGTTGTTGTGTTTTGAGTACAAGCCACACTATACTAAAGACCTTTATGACAAGTGCAGTCACCAACCTCAGAAATTACAACAGTAGTAACTGAGGCAAGGTTTGATGCAGTTCCACCAATACCATTTAGGCAAATAATACCTCCAGTCCATGAAAAAATAATAACAAGACAAAAGAAAAAGAAAGATACAAGAAAAAAGTGAAAGCAAGAATAGACAATTATGCAAATCAACTGTTCACTATAAATTCTAGTGATATAAAGGAGAGAAAGGGAAGTAGAGAAGACACACACACATAGATTCCACTCTGAGTCAGATTTATTCCCCAAAATAATTCACAAGCGAGTATCAGTGATTTCAGAAAACAGAAGGAGGACGGAAGAAAAGAATTAAAAAAAGAAAGAAAAATAGAAAGAAAAAAGAGGAAAGGAAGAGCAGAGAAAGGAACGATTTTTTTAAAAAATTAGCTAGGAGGAGGTAAAAAGGAGAGTTGAGAGAAAAGGTAGAGAGATACAAATTCATTTCACAATGGATAGGACACCTAGTCACCTACCAATGGAAAAACAACAGCAGTTAATTTTGGTCAGCTTGAAGAATGTGTATAAAATAAGAGAAGTAATAAAATAAAATAAAATAGAGTAGATAACCCCTAATAGTCAGTCTGAAGCTTGGCCCACTCAATTAGCTGCAGGCAGCCTGAGCAAAGACAGCCAACTGTAAGAGGTATCAAAAAAAAAAAAAAAAAAAAAAAGAAAGAAAGAAAAGAAAGAAAGAAAGAAAGAAAGAAACTCCAGGTAGTCTTTCCCAGGCTGAGATGAGGCTCTGATTGTTCAGGTATTTTGTCACTCAAATAGAGCTCCAGCCACTTAAAAAAAAAAAAAAGAGAGAGAGAGAGAGAGAAGTTAAAGGAAGAGGCTTGCAGTGACATCCCTGGTGAGCCAAGAATCTTGGTAAAGAAAATAGCTTGGTGGGGAGCCTGCTAGGAGCAGCTGTGCTGCACCTGGGGGCTGGTACTGGGGTGGGGAGAGGGTGAGCTCAGAAATAATCAAAGGATGTTCCTTTGTCCCCCTGACCTCCATTTGTCAGCCCAAGAGAGAGTTATGGGACTGTATTTTGGTGTCACTCTCACCAGTCCGTGTTCAGCCTCCTACAGACAGCCCAGTATCCTACCTTATCCAGTGGATCCCAGATTTCAAGCTGCTGCCTCTTGTAGTTCATGGCAGCTGCGTTTCCAATGTAGCCATATTGGCTCTGCAGCCCCCAAAGTTCTCTTAACTGCTCAACATTCTTGTACTAGTTATATCTTCATATTACATAATTCTTAGGACTGTACTTTAACTATATATAGTGCAACAAAAGATTGTTTTCCATGTAGGAGAGTGGTATGATTGAAAATAAACATGGAGATTTGAGTTTGAAAAGATCAAGGAAGGAATCAAAATATCTCAGTATGTTTGTCAGTCCCATAGCAAGTGGCTTCTACATAACCTATTAGTCTCCTCATGGCTATCATTTCCATAAACTCCACTTCAGCATTCTGGACTACCCCCTAGTTACCAAACTCCCTGTTAAGACAAGGCCTTTATCTAGGTAGTCTCTTCTTTCTGGAATGTAGAGACATACGTGCGAATAAACACACACACACACACAGACACACACTTTTTTGGTTTAACTGCTAGTCTGTGTGTCATGCCCTCAAACAAGGTTTTCTGATGTCCCTGATTGAGTCAGTTTTCTTTAATGTGCTTTCATGGAACTCTGTATGTTTCCTTTGTGGCTCATTTAACAGTTTCACATTTCAGTTGCTTTGTGTGATTGATTAAACGTCCATCTCCCACACTAATATAAAAACATCTTCTAAGTGGGAGCTCTGTCTTGTTTTGTACATCACAAAACTCCCAGGTCTTTTCCATTTCTTGATACATAACAAATCTAAGTAATAGTGAAATGAAAGAAAACCCAACTGGTCTGCACAAATTGAAATAGCCATCCGTAAAATTAATAAAGAGTGAAGTATTCCTTTAGATTTTTGTTATCCATATTTTTCCAGAACAAAGTGATATAAGTTGCTCCTCAAGAAAGAAAAAAGTAAATTGCTCCATTTAATGTCTTTAATAATTTGTATGTATTTATTTATTTTTATTTTTAATATTTTTATATTACAGAATTACATGTCAACAAGAGTTGGAAACCACACCATTCCCACCGCCAGAGTCTGAATCTTCACTTTCCCCGCTGCTATCCACCACAGTTCCCCTAAAGATGTAGACATGGGTCCACATTTATATATAGTTGTCCCTTCTTTTCCTGGTTCAATCCTCTCTTCCCCTTTAAGCCATTCATGACATCATAACTACCTCCATGTGTATTTCTCCTTCTCTCTCTCTGGGATCTGATGGAGCTGGAGTGCAGAGTCCTCTTATCTTCATCCTATCACTTCTCCCCTGCTGGGAGCATTGATCAGGGTTGTTTATGGGGAGCAGAAGGTAGGAGTCCTGGCCTGGTAGCTGCTTCTCCGCTGAGCATGGGCTTTGACAGGTCGATCCATAAACCCACCTTGTTTCTATCTTTCCTTATAATTTTTATTTATCATTATTACTATTTAAAATTTTATTTTTATCTTATTTTTATTTTTATTGTATTTATTTATTGGATAGACACAGCCAGAAATTGAGAGGGTGAGAGGTGATAGGGACAGATACAGAGAGACAGAGAGATATCTACTGCACTCCATCACCACTCCTAAAGCGTCCCCCCTGCAAATGGAGACTGGAGGCTTGAACATAGGTACTAGCATACTATGACATGTGAGCCCAACCAGGTGCGCCACCACCCGCCCCTAAATTGTGTTTTTAACAGAGCAGTGCTAAGCTTTTGTTTATGGTGGTGCTGGGGATATAACATAGGACTTTTAGTGCCTCAGGCATGAAAGCCTTTCGGTATAACCACAGTACTATCTCTCCAGTCCTAATAGCTTCAATTCTTATAAAAGTTTGATAGGATAAAAAGTTTAATTGACTTTAGTAACCAGTAAATAGATTAATATACATTTATTTCCAGAGGAAACACATTAAAAACTTAGTTCCAATTTAGTGTCTTTGCTATGTTACACACCACCACAAACTCTGAACCTATTTAAAACTGCTCTTTATGCCTTGTATTATATGAAAACTATTTAAAAAAAATAAGAACATTAGTCCAAATTTATACAAAAAGTCAAGTAATCATTGACTAACAGTGTAATATTTCTTATTTTGCATTTCCTCTTTAATACAAATACTTCTTTATAAAGATCATACCATACACATTTTAGTAAATATCTCCTTAAAATCTTTTAATATCTAGCTTTGTCTCGAATTGCATTAAGAGATTTAGTCTGGGGAAATGCTATTGTAATTAAGGTTGCTTCTAGTCAAATGGAGTTCAAATGAGATTAATTTTAAGCCTGGAAAAATCCCATGACACCTACGACAGTGGCATGCATCCTAATGTTAATCTAATTATTTGATGACAATTCCAGTATGAAGATTATTTCACCTAATTGTTTTCTCTTTGTTTCTTTTTTTATTTCTATTTTTTATATTTATTTTCCCCTTTGTTGTCCTTGTTTTTCATTGTTGTTGTAGTCATTATTGTTGATGTCATTGTTGTTGTTGAATAGGACAGAGAGAAATGGAGAGAGGAGGGGACGACAGAGAGGGGGAAAGAAAGATAGACACCTGCAGACCTGCTTCACCACTTGTGAAACAACGCTCCTGCAGGTGGGGAGCCAGGGGCCCTACACAGGTCCTTGCGTTTTGTGCTACGTGCGCTTAACCCGCTATGCTAAAGCTCAACTCCCTTCTCTTTGTTACTTAAGGGACTCTAGTGACATAAATAATATTAAGAATCTATTGCACTCTTTATTTTCTTGTTAAGGCAACTGGGCTTGCACTTTGAGGTTAGTCAGTTTACTAATAATGTTTCAGGAACACAACAAAACCAGCTATATTCATAGCTACATTAGTCATAGCAGCCAAAGAGTTGAAGAAGCCTCGATGCCCATCAACAAATAACTGGCTAAAGAAATTATGGAATATATATTCCATAGAATACTACTCTGCAATAAAAAAGATAATATTGTGTCCGGGGGGGGGGTAAAAGGATGGAACTCCAGGTAATTATGCTTAGCAAACTAAGAGATGGACAGCTACCGGATGGTCTTACTCATATGTGGAATCTAGAGATCTGATTCACATACACTTTCCAAAAACAAACAAACAAACAAAAATCCAAACAAAACAGAAGCAAGAAAACTGCTTGTAAGACTTGTGAGAACTGTAGTGATTATCTCTGGGAGGTGGGAGAATGGGTCCCGGAACTTTGGTGGCAGGTGTGACGTGGAACTGTAGATGGTACTCTTACAATCTTGTGAACTATTAACAACAAATACAAATTCTTTTTTTTTTTCTTTTTTTATAGTTGTTGTAGTTATTGTTGTTATTGATGTCATCGTTGTTAGATAGGACAGAGAGAAATGGAGGGGGGGAGACAGAGATGAGGAGAGAAAGACAGACACCTGCAGACCTGCTTCACCGCCTGTGGAGCGACTCCCCTACAAGTGGGGAGCTAGTGGCTCGAACCAAGATCCTTACGCAGACCTTGAGCTTTGCACCACGTGCACTTAACCCACTGCGTTACCCCCCCGACTCCCAATAAATACAAATTCTTTAAAAAAGGAAATTCACTTTGTAAACATATCGTGCCATTTAGAATATGGATATGATTTACCTCATGGTAATAAAATACAGTTATAAAGCAAATCTGACGTTTGGCTCTTTTTTTTCTTTCATGTCCAATACGAACCACAATTTCTCTTCAGCAAGGCGAGCATATGATGCTTCAGAGTGTCTGTCTGCATTTATGTATGGGAGTCAGTGAAGAGGTACCTAGAAAGCTGAAGAAGCAAAATGAAATGATTCTGCATGGACACATCAAATATTCAGATTTCCATGCTCAGAGTGAGTCACATGGGTCACTGTTCTCACTCATAGGAAGGTTACAATTCTCTCATTTCCTTGGAAGCAGAGAGAAATGGTATTCCAGTGCATTTTGGCTTATGTATCACATAGTTACACCAGAAAAACAAAAAAAGCAAAAAAAAAAAAAAAACAGAAAAGAAGGAAAGAAAGTGAATCCCTTACATTTCCTCCTTTCCAATCTAGATACACTCACAGAATCGCCATCGAGGCCATCTTAATGACCTGTTTCCTAGCAGTGAGTTTGATGAAAGCATCTGGCAAGAAACATTCTCTCTTCTATGACCACATTCTGCAGCTGGACAATTAGTGATCACATCTCGCATATTTATTCCTATTTGTAGCCATTAGCATCCTCATTGGAAACAGTCCCAGTAATTCTTAATATGGATATATAGTTTGTGGTTTGGGAATATATATTAATAAAAAGCAACAACAACACCTCCAGGGAGTTTTGTGAAAAGTGTCCATAAGTGATACTTAGAGGAATACTGATGTAGTCTCAGGAAATTATTATTCCAGTTGGGAATTAAATATAGTTGTATATTTTTATCCCACATGATAGTGGAGGCCTTTAATTAAAAAAAAGAGTAGGAATAGAAGCATTCAGGGCTGTGACAGCATTTTTCCTCTAATATACAGCAAAACAAAAGAAGGAAAAGTGGGAGATTTATAGACTAATAGATCTGGATTTGAAACTCACTTATTTTATTAACTAGACTTGTGACATTAAAAAAGATGCTAGCCTCTCTAACTCTTGGTTTCCTTTATATTGAAGAGGAAGTGTGCTCTGCTTTGGAATCTGTTTTGTAATGTACAGTCTACAGGCAATACAGATGAGTGGCTGAATAAATTGTGGCATCTATACACAATGGGGATATGACTGAGTTACTCAAAATGGTGAATTCTTCACCCCGTCTTAGATGGAACTTGAAGAAATCAAGTTAAGTGAGACAAGTCAGAAAGAGAAGGATGAATACAGGTTGATCTCACTCATAGACAGAAGTTGAGAATAAGAACAGAAAACACATGGCAGAGCTTAGACTGGGTTTGGTGTATTGCACCAAAGTAAAAGTCTCTGGGAGAGGGGAGGGTTTCAGCTCCAGGATTATGATGGTGGACGAGGACCTAGGCAGGAGGTTAGAGAGTTATGTAGAAAACTAAGACATTTTACACATGTACAACTTACTGTAATTACTCTCAGCTGTAAACCATTAATATCCCAGATGGAAAAAAAGTCATATTGGGTAAAACATTGATGTACCCTGTGTTTTAATTACTTTATAAAAAGTCTCTTTGTAATACTTATTTTGGTCTTCAGCTGTAATATATATTTTTTAATTATCTTTATTTATTTTAATATTTATTTATTTATTCCCTTTTGTTGCCCTTATTGTTTTATTGTTGTAGTTATTATTGTTGTTATTTGTGTTGTCATTGTTGGATAGGACAGAGAGAAATGGAGAGAGGAGGGGAAAACAGAGAGTTGGAGAAAAGATAAATACTTGCAGACCTGCTTCATCACTTGTGAAGCGCCTCCCCTGCAGGTGGGGAGCCTGGGGCTCAACTGGTATCCTCACATGGATCCTTGCGCTTTGCGCCACATGCACTTCACCCGCCGCACTACCGCTCGACTTCCTATCTTTATTTATTTATTGGATAGAGACCGCCACAATTTGAGAAGGAAGGGGGAGATAGAAAGGGAGAGAGACAGAGAGATACCTACTGCCCTGCAAAGCTTTCCCCCTGCAGGTGGAGACCGGGGGCTTGAACCCTGGTCCTTGCACATTCTAACATGTGCACTCAGCCAGGTGTGCCATTACCCAGCCCCAGCTGTAATATTTTATAGCCACTTATTACAAAGGAAACTGATTAATATTAAGAAAAACTCCAGCTGTCATTTATCTGGAATTCAAATGTGGACATTCTTAATCTATGCATTCTATTACTGACACTAGCTATCCTGCCTCCACAGAAAGGAGGAACAAAAAATACTGTGAAGTTTTATAACACATAGATATGAAATGTTGAAAACTGTGATGGGAGTGAAGAACTGTGGTGGGCTTTTCCAATGAGAAGGATAAGCATGTAGTTTGAAAGTAGGTATCATCATCGAAGACTTGGGAAAAAGAGAGAGTACAGTTTAGGAAATGAGAAAGTTGAAGTGTAGTGTTAGAAATGAATGGATGAAGTGGAACAAAGGGCTGGGTAGACAGCATAATGGCTATACACAAGCCTTTCAAGCCTAAGTCTCTGAGGACCCAGGTTCAATCCACAGTACCACCATAATAAGCCAGAGTTGATCTCTCTTTCCCCCACCTCTCTTTCTGTATAAATCCTTCATTAAAATAAATACATTCATATATATATTTATTTTTTAGTAATTAAAATTTTTATTAGTGATTTAATATTGACTTACAAAATTATGAGAAAACGGGTATAATTCTACACCTTTCCCACCACCAGAATTCTGTGTTCCATTCCCACCAATGGAAACTGTATTAGTTATTCCAAGATCACAGAGAGAGAATAGAAGAGAGGATGGGTCTAGTTTGCAAAATCATATGCCAAGAAATGAGGACATGGCATATCCTGAAGTTTTGAAGAGAGAGAAAGATGCCAATTTAACACCTTCAGAAAAATGAAAGGGCAGGATCAATGATATGAGACTGTAATAGAGCTGGGAAAAATTATGTAGTGTACTTCCTGAATTTGTCAAACTTTTCTCTTTCACTTGAGTGATCAGATATAGTATTCCTCTTGATTTTTTCTATTGAGAGGAAGAGAAAGAAAGAGAAGTGACAAAGAACCAACATGCTTTTCCAAATTAGGTGCTTGATTTCTTTAGTTTTCCTCTCTCCAGCCTCGCCTGTTGACCTTTAGCTTTCTGAAGACTCTGCAGTGACCTGTGTAACCTAACCTTAGGGCTTTGAACCCACAGGTCTTTTTTTTTTTTTTTTTTTTTTTTTTTTATTTAAGAAAGGATTAGTGAACAAAAGCATAAGGTAGGAGGGGTACAACTCCACACAATTCCCAACACCCAATCCCCATAACCCACCCCCTCCCCTGATAGCTTTCCCATTCTCTATCCCTCTGGGAGCATGGACCCAGGGTCGTTGAGGGATGCAGAAGGTAGAAGGTCTGGCTTCTGTAATTGCTTCCCCGCTGAACATGGGCGTTGACTGGTCGGTCCATACCCCCAGTCTGCCTCTCTCTTTCCCTAGTAGGGTGGGACTCTGGGGAAGCTGAGCTCCAGGACACATTGGTGGGGTCTTCAATCCAGGGAAGCCTAGCCAGCATCCTGGTGGCATCTGGAACCTGGTGATTGAAAACAGAGTTAACATATGAAGCCAAACAATTTGTTGAGCAATCATGGATCCCAAGCTTGGAATAGTGGAGAGGAAGTGTTAGGGAGGTACTCACTGCAAACTCTAGTGTAGTCCTGCTTTCAGGTATATATTTTGCAGTAGTTTATGGATACGTGTGCACATAAGCAAAAAAGAACCAGGGTCTTGAACCTCTGTCTTTCCACATTATAACATGTGTGCTCAACCCACTCAGTCATTTCCAGGTCCTGAGAGCATATTTTAATTGCCTTTGTATCATTTTAAATATATTTGATTTTTATTTAATTTATTTATTGTGTTTACCAGAGTACTGCTCAACTCTGGCCTAAGGTGTGCATGGCGGGCGTAGAACCTGGAACTTTGGAGCCTCAGGCATGAGGAGAGTATCTCTGCATAACCATTATGCTATCTACCCCACCCGGGTCCATGTCTCCCTTGACTGAGGGTCCAAGGGTCTGGATTTTGGCATTTGACCTTGGTTGGAGGCCTAAGGAAAGGTGGTCTAAATGCCAGGCAGGAAGAGCAGGTTGGCGACTCCATGCGCTCTGAACACTCTGCTGCCTCCCATTGTGCCCAGTAGAGCACAGATTGCTGGGCCCTGCCTGGCCCTGGGGTTTCAGGAAGTGGAAACAAGGAATCCTTGCCTTTCCTTTTCTGCACAGGTGATTATCACCTCTGGTTTATGGTGATGCAGCGGATTTAATATGAGACCTCTGAGCCTCAGGCCTGAGCGTTTTTTGCAGAATTGTTAAGTATCTCCTCATCCTTTTGTATTTTCCTTAGTGGCACATTTACTTCTCTGAAGTCTGTTAAAGCCTCTTCCTTAAAACCCTGCACAGATTGGCGTTGTTCTCATTCCCATTGTTCTGGCTTTAGCAGAAGATCTATCTAGTAAATGCCCCAGAGTTGGCCTGTCTTCCAAGATAGTTATGCTGGAAAATACAAACGGTTTCACGCCTTAGAATGAGGGGCATGAGGACATGGTTGAAAGTGTAAACTGTTCACTCCAGGCTGGTCAGCCAGCATCATGGCTTTGCAAATGACCTTCATGCCCGAGGCTCTCAGGCTTCTCCTACTTATTATTTTACAAATATAAATATTAACGTCATCAGACAAAGGGGGAAGGGAATGGGAAACCTGCATTGGGAAGGGTTATGGGCTGAGTTTGTTCCCCACATGCTTCAAGGTTCATCACACATAATCCCAATAAACAACTGAAGAGAAGGCATGATTTTCAGGGATTTTAAACTTTACTCAGGAAAATTGAAAACACCCACATTGGAGAGAAAGAAAGAAAAAGAAAGAAAGAAAGAAAGAAAGAAAGGAAGAAAGGGAGAGAGGAAGAAAGAAAGAGCCTGAGAACCCTTACTCACATGATGGCAGGCTCACCTAGGCAGAGAGTTGTCTTCCTATCATAACAAATTGATTCCAAATTTAGCCATTCACCTCTAAGTTTTGGCACAAAGTTATCTCTATACCAAAAGAGAAATATTTTCTAAAGATGAACTGATTAACCTAGACGAAAGATAAAGTGATTCAAAACCTCAGTGCATCTCATAACAGTCTCAAAAAATATAAACCATAATTATATAGGATGAAATATCTTAGACACAATCATAGTTTGAGATTTTAATAATATATTTCAGTAGTTGATAAGAAAGCAAAAGCAGAGATAAAAATATACAAAAGAGCAAAAATACAACACAGCGGGCTATCTCAAAATAGATTATTTAGAACATTACAGTTGGCAGTGACAGAGAATGCTTTCTTTTTGAAAATGTACAAAAGAAAGCCAAAATCATCAAACATTTTGTAGCTCATAGAAATGAACAAATTTAATAAATTGAAACAATTCAAATCAGAGTCTCTTGGACACTGAAAAAAGTTATAAAGTTCCTAAAGGTATGCAAAATATTTATAAACTGAAATGTTATTAATGAGAACATAAAACGTGCAATCTTTTGCGATTAGCATTTATAACTTAACCGTAATGATCTTAAGATCGAGTCATGGCATAGCGTGTCTCAGTACTTCATTTTCCTAATGCCCAAAGCACATTCCTCTAGACAGACTATGTCTGTCTTTGAGTGTCCACTTATCAGTTGATTAGCATTAGTGCATTTTGGTTATTTCCACATTTTGGCTATTGAATGCTTATGTATATGCATTAAATTTACAAACAAATGTTTACATGCAACATGTATTATGAATATAAAATGTAAATATATGATATATTAATTGATTCCATATGAAATATTGCTATAAAGATACAGCATGTGTACTTATGTACTATTTTGGCTGTATTTTTCTTTATTTGGGATATATATATATATATATATAGGAGAGTGGAAAGACTGGGTCTTGTCATGATTGTGTTTCAGTACGTGTGAAATAGGTATGCTATTTTCTAAGATGGCCGTGTCATTTATATTTCCTCTAGGAAATACTTATTTTCACCTATTTTTTTGCTAATAGTTTTTCTAGTGGATGTGAAGACATTTTGTTAGGCATTTCCCCAATGACTAATTATATTGAACGTACGCATTCATATATTTACATGTGGTGCTTACTATCCACTTATATAAATGGAGAAACTGACTATTTAAAGGCTTATATCATTTAAAAATGGCATTACGTGTTCCTTATACCCAGTTGTGTGAGTTCTTCATGTGTTCCAAATACAATTTCCTTTTCCTCTACGTGAAATGTAATGACTTTCACTCATTATTTAGGTAGGTCATATATTCACTTTGTTAATGGTGTTCTTTGCAGCAGACTTATTTTTTCACTTTGATGAAATTCAGTTGTGTGTGTGTGTGTGTGTGTGTATGTGTGTATGTGTGTTTGTGTGTGTGTGTGTGTGTGTGTTTTTTGCCATCAGGGTTATACTGGAGTTCAGTGTCTAAACAAATCTACTTCTGGTGGGCATTCTTCCCCTTTTTATTTTATCTAGACAGAGTGCTAGACAAAGATGGGGGTATATATATATATATATATATATATAGAGAGAGAGAGAGAGAGAGAGAGGGGGGGGGGGGGGGAGAGGGAGAGAGAGAGAGAGAGGGAGAGAGAGAGAGAGAGAGAGAGAGAGAGAGAGAGAGAGAAGGGTGTGCTGCAGTACTGATCCATTGCTTTGAAGCACCCCCACCCCCAGCCTCAGTGTTTTCCTGTGATTTTCCATAATTTGAATCCTGGTCCATGTATGTGGTAACATGTGCACTCTGCCAGGTGAGCCAAATTGTTGGCCTGTAACTTTTCTCTCTTGCTGTTTTTATCATTGCTCATGCTTTCGTCGCCATATCTAAGAGTCACTGGAAAAATCTCAGACCTAATTATTTTAAGTCTTATTCTTACACTTATGCTCATTTTGAGGTGATTTATATATCATGTAGATTAGGCTTTGAAGTTTGAACTCCGTCCGTATGCATTTGGCAGTACCACTGTTTGTACATCTGACGCTGTAGTCAAAATTACTTCATCAAGATATTTGGATTTATTTTCAATTTAATTTTATATATTTATTTTCCCTTTTGTTGCCCTTGTTGTTTTTCATTGTTGTTGTAGTTATTGATGTCATCATTGTT
Organism: Erinaceus europaeus; assembly: GCF_950295315.1. Classification (NCBI taxonomy): domain Eukaryota; kingdom Metazoa; phylum Chordata; class Mammalia; order Eulipotyphla; family Erinaceidae; genus Erinaceus; species Erinaceus europaeus. The sequence goes on along the minus strand of NC_080168.1, from coordinate 119,998,638 downwards.
AGATAGGACAGAGAGAAATGGAGAAAGGAGGGGAAGACAGAGAGATGGAGAGAAAGATAGACACCTGCAGACCTGCTTCACCACCTGTGAAGCGACTCCCCTGCTGGTGGGGAGCCAGGGCTCCAACCAGGATCCTTCTGCCAGTCCTTGTGCTTTGTGCCATATGCGCTTAACCTGCTGCACTACCGTTGATATTTGGGTTTATATCTTGGGACTCATTGATATTTGGGTTTATATCTTGAGTGGGAACTCTATCCCTTTGGGCTATGTGCCAGTTCCATACTGCTCATTTATGCTGCTTCATTCTAGCTTCTACAATACAGAAGTATGAGTCATCCTACCTTTTTCTTTTCCTTGTCTTAGTTATTCTAGGTTCTTTGCAACACATATAAATTTTAGGATTGGTATGTCAGTTTCTAAAAAGTAAACAGCTAAAATGTTGACAGACATTTCATTGAGTACTTTCACAACATTAACAAACTCAGGTCTTCTAAACATGAGCTGTTTCTTCCTTTATAAGTATTTTACTTATTTTGATAATATTTCATGACTCAACAGATTAAAATTTGAGCAGAATTGGAATTACTGAGATAAATTAAAGATATGGTCTACACAAAAGTGTAGTTAGATTCTGATGAAAACATAATTAGAATTATTTTGTCCTATTATGTATTCTGCATTGGCAAAAGGATAACATTAGAGAAAAGGACAGATAAGCAGTAGCAACTACTGTTAGCAGTAGCAACTACAGTAAAATCCAACAATGTAGACAAAAATGCATGGCAAGTAAGTCTTGTCTTTTTCTAAAAATTAAGAGATACACGTATATGTACTATATTAGATGTGAAAGCTAACATTAGAAAATTATCAAATCTGAAGTTGAAAGTTAATTTAGAAAGTTCTTATGAGAATATGATGCCAATAGACAATGAAATCTGTTTAGGAGACACTTCTCATAGACTTTCACATATATTACATAATGGCCTTAAAGACCCTAAGAAAATTATAAAGTATGTCAAATAGCATAGAATGATGTAAAATAAAATACATTTTTTAAAAATTAGGGATTAATTAGATAAATACAAAAGCAGATGAATTAAACACAAAGTATAACTTAAATATTATTAGAAGCCAAAAATTAGAACTGTAAAGGTGCATATTGAACGTACAAAGTTTCACTTTACAGATCAAAGAACTCTCTGGAGAAAACCAGAATAAAGAAACAGAACACTGGACACATGATTAAAGGAAACACTCCTACAATCAGAATTCTAAATGTTAATGCTATATGTTAAATATGCTAACTTGACCTAGAATAGCCTACTCAGTTCCCTTTCTAATGAAATGTCTGACTTTTACAGAACAAGAGAAAAAAAAACTTTGAATATTAATGTAATAGCAGCATGTGAATATCAAATAAAATAGGTTCTCTGACAGCAATGCTTTATTACAAAGACTTTTTTAATGAAGAAAAAATTAGCAAAGAGTTAATATCTATTAGAATTGTGTTTCAGTTATAAAGGTGATAGACAAACTCTTATCTTAACTCAGGAATTATCATTACCATGAGACCTTTTTATGAATCTATTACAGAGTGAATTTCAGGTAACCAAAATGACGAGGACAGAATAAGGGCTTATGTGAGCATAAAGCAAACTACTATTCGTAAAACTAAGATTAAATGGGAAATCAAAGAAGAGAATGAAATATATAGTCTGTAACAGCTATGTATTCTTACAGCGAAGAAAAAATACAAGTATAAAACGGGTAGTTTGGGGAAAATCATAATGAAAAGAAAAAGTCATCTGTTCTCAGCAAATATTTGATGATAGTAATATAATAGGGATATAATAGGTGTGTAATATGATCTTAGATAATAAATTCTGAGAGATTCAAGTTGGGTTACCTGTTTCTTTAAACAGGATTAGTTGCACAGAGCAATGTATATTAAAGTAAAATTTAAAATATATATATATATATATAGTCCTGGATTTGATGATAAATAAAAAGTTCCAGTGCAGAGTGATTGCATAGTTATAAAATTAAAATTGCTACCATTTTGTCATATGTAGTTAATTAATGAATCTAGGTCTTAGCATTAAGTGCTGCTAACATCTTATACACAAGATGATAGCTAGGCACACATGTTTTTTAATTAAAAAAAATAAATGTACTTTCGCCTGGAGGCTGGACTAATAGAATGAATGTAAGTCTAATTAAACCTCTGAATATATCTGCCAATTTGTAGAAAATACAGAGGACAAATGTACGTTTTAAATTTTACCATGTTTAGGAAATCTGGGGGGAAAAAACCCTGTAAATTAGGAAAGTCTACAGGATCTTTAAGAGCAAATATTTAAGCAAAACTATGGAGGAGGGAGGAACTAACAATTAAGAAAACTAAAAGTCATTTCTTTTTTTTTGTAAGTGGAGCAGACTAAATTATAGCATGTGCAGGTACACACATTATGTCCTAAAATGCAAGAAATACAAAGAAGTCATTACAATAAAAGTCGGAGGAAGGTAGACTTTGTGGAATAGTGGGGCGTTACGATAGAAATAAGACACATACCAGATCCTCAAGTCCTTAACCAACTGTGCATCTTAGCCTAAGTGGTGGTTGCAAGTTCCTTCATCTCAGTATCATGGATCATGGCTGTGTGAATTTGTGTCTTTGTGCCCTAGAATGGATGTGTTTAACTAATCTCCTTCAATATGCGGTAAGGGAGTAAAAATGGAATAGCTGGACTGAGATGGTTCACTGGGTAGGATTTGGGCTTTTCCATGTGCACAGTCCAGGTTTGGACTCTGGCTCCAGGTGAAAATACCACAGCACTGGGGGAAGCTCTACTGTTGTGGCATCCCCTTCTCCAGTCCACCATCTTGCTTTCTCTCAGAATGAAAAATTTATCCCAGGAGCAGTGGAATCATACACACACAAGGCCCTAACTCTCAAGAAAAAAGAAAAAAAAATCAAGGTTCAAAGCAGTTAAAAAAAAAAAAAAAAAACATAGACTTGCTATGCCAACTTAAAACAAAATTCCCTAAGACTTCAATTTAAATAATTGAATATTGATTGGTTGATAGCCTATGTTACGGTGTGCAAAGTCCTGGATTCAAGCCCCCACCTGTAGGGGGAAAGCTCTGTAAGTGTTGAAGTAATACTGCAGGTTTCTCTCTCTATCTCCCTCTTCCCTCTTAATTTCTGACCACCTCTATCCAATAAGTAAAATAATAATAATAATAATAATAATAATGAATTTAACACATGGCACAAAGCCCAAGGACTGGCATCAGGATCCTGGTTCAAGCCCCTAGCTCCTCACATGCAGGGCAGTTGCTTCACAGGTGGTGAAGCAGATCTGTAGGTGTCTCCCCCCTCTGTCTTCCCCTCCTCTCTTGATTTCTCTCTGTCCTATCCAACAATGACAGCAATAATAACAATCATAATAACAACAACAATGATGATAAACAACAAGGGCAACAAAAGTGAAAAAATGAATAAAGTTTTAAAAAAATTAAAAAAAAGAAACTCATTCAAAACAGAATGTAACATATTTCAAACTGCAATCAAATATAAATACACTATGGAATTTAAAAGCAATAAATAAAATCATGATTATTGGGGCAAGAACCTACAGGGTTTTACTTTAGCAAGTAATTTTGACAGACTTGTAAGGAAAAAAATTAGAGAAAAGAAACGTGGACTGTATTAAGTAGTAGACCCGGCATCTTACATTATGATCATTTTATTTTTCCTTAATTTACTGTTATGTTCTCTTTTAATGATGTCTAGAATAATTATCAACTTAAGTCATATATATATATATATATGTGTGTGTGTATGTATATACATATATTATTAATTTTAAATGACACCTGTTTGACTTGGGGGATAAATGAGACAGTTGCTCACTCTAAGAAAATATTGGTCCAATAAGATAGGTAACAAAGTGTCATAGAAATCTTTTATTACATGAGAGCTTTCAACTCTCCTTTGTTTGCTATAGGGCTTTAAGGATTAGTTTATTCTCCTCCTTCTGACTGTAGAGTGCAGTGTGAAACTGACAGGCCTATTATAGTATTATGCAGAATTTGTAGAGATAAAAAGAGGAGGTTTGCAATTTGAAGTGCGTACTTCCATGTGACATGTGAATGAGTGGTATATAGAAGAGAAAAGTAGGTTTGTTTTTTTACTAACTCAGCTGTATGTTTTGTGATTACTTTTTATTTCTGTATGTCATCTTGTTATTTAGGCTGACCTGGGAGTCAGCCCTTTGGAGCCCAGAGATTCTCATGATGTTAAACATACAGGAATAGAACCTTCTATAAGCAACTTTACCCAATGGTAGTAAATATGCCAAGACATAATGGTTTTAAAAAAGTTATCTCTCAGTAGCCTAGCCACATCTCCCAATGTGAGGTTGGATGGATTCAGCTATGTAATTGTTAGTATTAGCGTGTCTTCTGAAGTTTTCTCTTTATACTCTCATCTCTCTGTGGAATAATACTGATGTGGTTTCATTGCTGAGTCAGAATCCTGCTGATGCAATAACATACCTATTCTTTGAGACTCAAGCTCCAGAAATGGCAAACACATTCCGTTGCATCCTGCCAGCATAAATAAGTAAATAAGTAAAAACCTAGGCAATGGGGAATAACCAAATCTCAAATATAGGCATAGTTGATATGTGGTCACTCTTTGCAAATTCATACAGACATGTGTGTGAGAGTAGAAAATAACCAAATCTCTCTTGTACTTTCCCTGGATATCTATCTTTCCTGAATGCCATACTTTTACTATTATTATTATAGTCTTAATAAATGAGGCTAGAATAGAGGAAATAGTCATTTTAGGGTTTAATTCATAATTATAGAAAGTTATATAAATAGGGTTGGACAGTAACCTTCTGCATGTCTTAAAATATATCTTTGATTTCCCTCCATCTTTGCCATTGCCAATAGGTCAGTTGACTTTAAAGAAATGGAGGAATGATTAATTTATTTAAAGTAAAAAAATGCATCTAGTTGAACTAAAAGCAGTCAATACTTCTGTCATTAAGGAGGCTGGAGAGACGATTCCACGATTCCATCATGATGTCTCAGATCTTCTTTTTTTTTTTTTTTGGAGCTTAAGCAAAAATAAATACATTAATAAGTTTATTTGAGAAACATAGAGCTCTTACAGAGCCTAAAGTTGAACTGTCTGCTAATTCTTTTTTTTTTTTAATTTTTTATTTAAGAAAGGATTAATGAACAAAAACATAAGGTAGGAGGGGTACAACTCCACACAATTCCCACCACCCAATCTCCATAATCCCCCCCCTCCCATGGTAGCTTTCCCATTCTCTAGCCCTCTGGGAGCATGAACCCAGGGTCGTTGAGGGTTGCAGAAGGTAGAAGGTCTGGCTTCTGTTTTCTTTAAATGTGTGAAAGAAGTGGAACTTTATTTTTATATCACAGTTTCCCTTTTTCTCCTAACAAGAATTGGGAGCAGTGACATTAATCTGTTGACTGTTGCTGAATATATCAGATACGCTTCATAAATGCACACCTGCTGTGCTGCTGAAAGAACCTGGTATTTTCTGATGCTCCACTGAATACAATGGACTGACAGCTTAAAGAGGCAGAAGAGAAGATAGGTGGGAGGGAAGTCCAAGAGCAAATGGGTTAATAATATACCATAATACACTTTTCATTGAATCCAGATATCTCTGAAAAGAATGGAGGGACAACAAAAGCTTAAATAAAGGCCACCTTGTGGAATGTAATAATACTAGATTGTGCACTACAGTGGATTTACTTTTCAGGCTAAACTGATTATAAATTCTTAAGTACATAGTACTGTAGTTTTTTTTTTTTAAATTCTCAGTTATTTAAAAGTGGTGGACTTGAGTATGAGCTAGCCAAGCTCTGCATACTTACACAATATTAAAATGCAAAGAACTTTTATCAGGAAAAATTGGCATATTATATTCCCTTATGTAACATTATATTTTAAAAGTTTCAATAAATGGCCTATAAAGCCTTGGTGTATAGCTGCATAATGGTTCCCAATTATTCTAAGAAATAGCTCAGTCCATGGAAAACATTATACAGAAATTCCATTCTGACCTAAATATATCGATTCCTTTGACATAAGTCATGGCAATCCAAGCATGAGAAGGAATACAAAATAGACCTTACTGAACCTGAAATGGGGTTTTTCTGTATTTTTTTAAATGATATGCTCCTTCTGAGAAGTGAGAAGGTTTGAGGATACTTCAACTTAAGCTGCTAAAAGCATGGATTTTAAATGTGAAAGCTATCCAGAAATTAGTCTTTCTTTCCTAAGGATAATTGTGGAAGTATAACTTTCCATTTCCTCCATGATTTCTGAATATGAATACAATCCTCAAACAGGAAAACTCATGCTGAAATATAATTGGAAGTCTTACATTTAAACAGAATATTTATTAGCTCTCATGTTAAACATGTATTAATAACATGGATTTTAATATATCTTCCTATATAAATATAACTGATTTTACCAACTGGTACCAATAATGATCATCATAAAACTAACAAAACAAAAAAAAATTTACTATGCGGTAAATTGTTTTATCACCAACTAGACTATGCTATGATTATTCAAAGATATAAAATAAGTATTTTTTTCTTTCATTTTCACAATATATGTGGATGATTTTCTACATTCAATATGTCTGGCATTTGGGGGTTCACTAATAGGTAATGTACTCAAGTCTACCAGCAATTCTCCTAATAGTCTGTATTCATAGACATTTCAGTATACCAAAAGAAGTTCATTAGTCCGTTATTTGCTTTATTGTTATTAGAATGGATTACTTCAGCTAGTAACAAATTTATTCTCTTCTAGATTTTTTTTCACTGTTCTTTAACCACTGCTTTTGATTATTCATTGAACCTCCCCTTTTATCAATTCTCTGAGTATCTGTCTTATCTTAGGGTAGATAAACATTCAAATGGGGCAGTCAGGCAGTAGTGCAGTGGGTTAAGAACATATGGCGCAAAGCGCAAGGACCAGCCTAAGGATCCCTGTTCAAGTCCCCAGCTCCCCACCTGCAGGGAAGTCCCTTCACAAGCAGTGAGGTAGGACTGCATGTGTCTATCTTTCCCCCTCTCTGTCTTCCCCTCCTCTCTCCATTTCTCTCTGTCCTATCTAACAAAGATAACTTCAATAACAACAACAATAACTACAACAATAAAACAAGGGCAACAAAAAGGAATAAATAAATAAACATTTTAAAAATATTTAAAAAGTAAATAAACATACAAATGAAGAAAGTCATAAAATAGTTTTTTAATTTTTTATATTTATTTTCCCTTTTGTTGCCCTTGTTTTTATTGTTTTTGTAGTTATTATTGTTGTTATTGATGTCATCATTGTTGTTAGATAGGACAGAGAGAAATGGAGAGAGGAGGGGGAGACAGAGGGGGAGAGAAAGATAGACACCTGCAGACCTGCTTCACTGCTTGTGAAGCGACTCGCCTGCAGGGATCCAGGGGCTCAAACGGGGATCCTTTTGCTGGTCCTTGTGTTTTTCGTCACGTGCTTACCGACTGCACTACCACCCGACTCCCAAAATAGTTTTTTAAACCTGACTAACAGATTATAATTTACTAGATTTTTCTCCTATGGCAGAAACAGGGTTTAATAAGCACCAATATGATTTTGATGTGGACAATCAATATTATTTACAGATCATACTTAGATAAATATTGTAAAATTTGTTTTCCTTCAAAGTTTTGTCTCTTAACGTTTCATTTGATGATATTTTATCTCTCACTTAAATATTCAATGACTTGAATATATATATATATATATATATATATATATATATATATATATATATCAAGTAATGTCTAGATACTTATCAAATATCAGTTAAAACATTGCAGAAGTTACTTTACAATTGAGGCTACCATATGACAAAATGTTTTGTATGACTTTTTTTCACAAAAATATGTTTAAGCATATCAGAATTTTCTGCCACCCCCCACCTAGGAGAACAAAAGACCTCACATAAATATAGAGCTAGAGACAGTATGGCTAAAATAAGAACAAATCGGGAATCGGGCGGTAGCGCAGCGGGTAAAGTTCAAGTGGAGCAAAACTCAAGGACTGGCTAAGGATCCCGGTTCAAGCTCCCGGCTCCCCACCTGCAGGGGAGTCACTTCACAGGTGGTGAAGCAGGTCTGCAGGTGTCTATCTTTCTCTCCCCCTCTCTGTCTTCCCCTCCTCTCTCCATTTCTCTCTGTCCTATCCAACAACAACGACATCAATAGTAACTACAACAATAAAACAACAAGGGCAACAAAAGGGAATAAACAAACACATATTAAAAAATGTTTAAAAATTAAAAAGCTACTCTTAAAAAAATAAGAACAAATGAGCCAACATCAATAAAAAACAAAATAATGCAGTGTAAAATGTCTTTGATTGGAGGATAAATGAGAATTAGGAAAAAAATGTAATTAGTACCCAAGTATGTAATTGTACTGAAGTATGTGGGGCCAGGTGGTGGCGCACCTGATTGAGCACACATGCTAAGGTGCACAAGGCATAGGTTTGAGCCCCCTGTCCCCACCTGCAGGGGGAAAGCTTTGCAAGTGGTGAAGCAGTGTGCAGGTGTCTCTCTGTTTCTCTCCCTCTCTAGTTCTCTCCTTCCCTTTTGATTTCTGTCTGTCTCTATCCAATAAATAAATAAAAATAATTTAATGTGAACTGTGTCCATTACCATGTGTTGATATATAATAGCTCACAAAAAAGGGAATTTTTTTATTGTTGTCATAGTTATTATTGTTATTGATCTTATCGTTGTTAGCTAGGACAGAGAGAAATGGAGAGAGGAGGGGAAAAAAGAGAAAGGGGGAGAAAGACAGACACCTGCAGATCTGCTTCACTGCCTGTGAAGGGACTACCCTGCAGGTGGGGGCTCAAACCAGGTTCCTTAAGCCAATCCTTGCACTTCGCACCATGTGCACTTAATCCTCTGCGCTACCACCCAACTCCCAGAATTTTTTTTTTTCCAAAATGCAGCAGCCTAGTTTCAAGACTTCATTGTTTCTGTCATAATTAGTTATAAGGATTCAGTAAGTGCCTTCAACACTCTAGCCTTTTCATTTATTCATTTCCCCAAAAGATACGGAACTGTCTACATATTCAGACTATAGCTTCCTAAGTAATCTGATCTAAGGACCATTAACTGCAGACTGTAGTCTCTTGGGGAGTTCAGTAAGGGACCAAGTGACCATACTTATTCTTTATCTTGATCTTTTGAGTCAAATTGGTCTCAATTATCAGCTGCTGCTAATCTGAAAGGCACTGTTCTCCTAATGACGTCAGTCTCAATTTCATATTCCACCATTCCCATGTGTAGGTTAAGCTCATTTGTGTAATATATTTATTGTGTTTTCAGTGTTGGATAATTGTCTTTCAGATATTTTAACTCACCTTTGAATGTTTAAATAATTAATTCATTTTAAAATTTACCCATTTCTTGGGAGGAGGAAACTTTAGTACTATGAAAAAACTTTTCCCGTTGCTGTGTTCATTTTTGTCTTCCTCAGAAAACAATGGTGAAGGCCTTGAGAACACACACCCGGGGGACTCAGTCTATCTCTAAACAACATTTAGATTTTTATAATTTGGAAATCCTCTTAGAATCAGTAGAATAGGGCAGGAGAGACAGCATAACGGTTATGCAAAGAAACTCTCATGCTTGAGGCTCTAAATTCTCAGGTTAATCTCTTGCACCAACATAAGCCAGAGCTGAGCAGTGGTCTGGTAAAAAAAAACAAACAAAAAACAAAAAAACAAACAGTAGACATTCAAATATATTTAATGTACCTTTGCACATAACTTTGCCTAGAAAATCATGCATACAACTTTTCAAAATAAAGTTTCCAGAAAGATTTTCTGCACTCTTTTATCAATCAAAGTTTTATGTGGGAATTAATTATTTTGACTGTATATTTAGAAGGTGACTTTGCCACATAAGCAATAATTTCTGAGACATTGAACTTCAGAGCACTAGTTTCAGCTTAATTAGTTTATACATTTGTCCAATTCACAGTTTCAAGGTCCCTGCCCTATTCTGCATGTCCTTATCTATAAAACCAGAAAGATTAACTCACACATGGTTGAAAGTGATAACAAGAGATGTGTGTAAGCATAGAGTTTCAAATTTTATTATGTGTAGCCTTCTTTTTATTAGCTATCCCTTTAGCAAAAGGAGGATTTCTAAGAGCCATGGTTTATTTATTTATTTATTTAAAAAAGGAGATATTAACAAAACCATAGGATAGGAAGGGTACAACTCCACACAATTCCCACCACCAGGACTCTGTATCCCATCCCCTCCCCTGATAGCTTTCCTATTCTTTAACCCTCTGGGAGCATGGACCCAAGGTCATTGTGGGATGCAGAAGGTGGAAGGTCTGGCTTCTGTAATTGCTTCCCCACTGAGCATGGGTGTTGACAGGTAAATCCATACTCCCAGCCTCTCTCTCTTTTTCCCTAGTGGGTAAGGGCTCTGGGGAAGCGGAGTTCCAAGGCACATTATTGGGGTCCTCTGTCCAGGGAAGTCTGGTAACCATCATGCTGACATCTGGAACCTAAGAACCAGGATTTTTAGAAAAATATTTTGGGGCCTGGATAGTATAGCACTTAGTTAAGCATGCATGTTATCATGCCCCAGGCCTCATCTGCAAAGGAAGCTTCACTACTGGTAAAAGCAGTGCTGGACCTGTCTTTCTCTTTATATCCTCTACAGTTCTATTAAACAAGTAAGTAAATAAATAAATAGATAATATTTTAATTCTGGGGCTGGGTGATGACACAGCTGATTAACTGCATATATTACTGAATTCAAAGATCTGGGTTCAAAACCCCTCTCTTCACTTACAGAGGGGAGTATTTCATATGTGGTGTCTTTCTCTTTCTCTGTCTCACTGTCTTCTCTCAATTTCCCTTTAATAAACTTAGAAAGAAAATAAAAAGAGGAACAATAACCAGGAGTGGTGGATTTATAGTGCTGGTACCAAGTCCCAGCAATAACCCTCCCTGGCAGTGAAAAATAAATAAATAAATAATTTAACTCCATGTCTTACGCCTCCTGTATAATCCATAGCAAAAAATTTCAGATTTTACCCTTTTGTTTCCTTTCTGGATCATGATTCTTTATACTTTAAAACTGAAATTCACATGCACCTCTGAATAATCGTGCTTTAAGTAGTCATCTACCAGATCACCAATTCAACAGGGAATCTTTAATTGTATACAACCTCCAGCCTCCCCCCCTGTCAGTTTGTTTTCTGTAACAAATGTGGAAAATGAACTTTTCCTCTCAGACTTTTTAAAAATTTTCTTCTGCATGTCACCTAACAGATCCTGAAGTATTGAAAGCAACCCCAGGAAGCTTTCATTTCTCATAAATTCTCTGAAAAAACAAACAAACAACAAAACAGAGGGGAAAGGGTGCAAATGTTAAGCTATCATCCATACCACTGTGCATCAAGGATGGTGCGCCACCAGCATAATGGAGGGATACTCAAATACTGAAGCTCTTTTATTGCCTGTTCCTATATTCTTAGAAAATTCTCTGTGGATCTTCATAGTCCTGAGGAGAGACCGCCCTTTTGTCTTCCTGGACAAAAATATAATGGACAGAAAAGGGCAAAGGCAGAGAAAGTTCATAGGTTCTCTTCAATTTTTTTTTTTTTGTAATTTTCATTTTCTCTTAAATATACTTCCCCTATAGTATCAGTGAATCTCAGATATAGTTTCTTCTCCCAAGAGTTTGCTATGAATTTTAAGTATTAGAAACACATTGCTTTTATCTTTCTCCTTCAGCGGATTGTTTTTCTTTGGTAAATGATCCTCCAGACTGTTCTAGAGCGAGAAGGGGGGGGGGAGAATCTTTCTTCAAGGTAGGTTGAGTACATCCTTCTCAGAGAAAAGGATGTTCTAGATATTATAAATTGTGTTCCAGGGGACATCTAACCATGAGTCCACTATCTCATTAAAATAAGTTTAGGAGGCCAGGCAGTAGCGCAGTGGGTGAAGCACACATGGTGAAAAGTGCAAGGACCAGCTTAAGGATCCCAGTTTGAGCCCCAGCTCCCCACCTGAAGGGGAGTCACTTCACAGGCAGTGAAGCAGGTCTGCAGGTGTCTGTCTTTCTCTCCCCCTCTCTGTCTTCCCCTCCCCTCTCCATTTCTCTCTGTCCTATCCAACAATGATGACATCAAATACAACAACAATAAAACAACATGGGCAACAAAAGGGAAAATAAATAATAATAAAAAATAAAACAGGTTTAATAGTTGGGTGCTTCCTGTTCTTCAGCTTGTGCAATAAAAAAAAAAAAAACTAACTGATAGGGTTTTTGAGTCAAGGTTTCTCTCTGGAACTTTGCAAGCATTGCATGATCCATTTACTGTAATTATATGAAATTTGCCTTTCTGGGGAAAGTATACACATATCCTGACAGTTTTTTTTTTTTTTTTTTTTGAGAGAGAGAAATATGTAACAGTAACAATTTGTTATATCCATCTTTTTCCCCCTTCCCTAAAAAACAAAACAAAACATGAAAGTGACTATTAAGAACAATAGGTCTATAAAACATCATTTACCAAGGTCCTTTCAAACTCAACTTTGAAAAAAAAAATTGTACCAGTCCAAAAGAATGAGGGAAAGAGAGATATCCAGAGGCCTGGTTGTGGCCCACCAGGCTGAGTGACATATTACAGTGCTCAAGGGCCTGGGTTCAAGCCTCCAGTCCCCACTTACATGGGGAAAGCTTCATGAGTGGTAAAGCAGTGCTACAGGTTGATCTCTCTCTCCCTTCCTCCTTCCCTCCCTTCCTCCTCTGCCGGGATAGCCTGAGGGTGCTTCTTCCCGAGCAAGTGCTCTCTGGGTTGAAGAGAACTGAACTGGAGCCAACCTAGGCTGCTGCGTGGGAGAGGGATCAGGAACTCATGCAGAGCTAACGTCACAGGAGAGAGACTCTGGGACTCTTCGGAGCCGGAAGGCAATCCCAAGTGTGTTCAATAAGAAGAGCAGCTGTGTTTATACTCGCCAAGTAGGGTGGAAACAGGATGTGACGTAAGAGGGTGGAGCGAAAACAGAGTGGTGGAAATCAGGGTGTGTCTAGGAGGGGGGTGGAGCCAAAAGAGAATGCGAACCAGTGGGGATTAAACCAATGCCCTGTAGGCAGGGCGGTTCTTAGTTAACAGTGGTTATGTAAATAGACCGCAGAGTTAAGCAGGGGGAAGCTGGCATACTGCCCAACACTCCTCCCTATTTCTGCCTTTCCCTTCCCTTTCAATTTCTCTGTCTCTTTCTGAAATTAATAACTATTTAAAAAAGAGATGTTCTGCCTCATATATGAATGCCAAGGAGAAACTTAAGTGACACTCTGGCCATTAAATAAATTAGGAAGTAGACCATGTAGTGGTCCATGTGGTGAAGTACACACATTACTATGCACTAAGATCTGGGTTCAAGCCCCTGATCCCTGTCTGCAGGGGTGTGGGGGAGGGGTGATGGACTTAGTGAGGGGGGTCAAAGCTGCAGATGCCCCTCTTTCTCCTCTATATATCTGCCTCTTAATTCCTCTGTCTCTATTGAAAAGAAGAAGGAGGGAGACAAGGAGGGAAGAAGGAGGAGAAGAAGGAAGAGGAGATCAAAACATAAGGGAAAAAAACCCCAGAAAAACAAAAAGAAAAACTCACCATTGGGAATGGCAGATTCACTGTACAGGCAGGGATGCTCAGTGTAACCCTGGCTGCAAATACGCACACATACGGACATGCACACATGTATACATGCACACACACATACGGACATGCACACATGCATACACACGTACAGACATGCACACATGCACACACACATACGGACATGCACACATGCACACACACATAGGGACATGCACACGTGCACACACACAAACGGACATGCACACATGCACACACACATACGGACATGCACACATGCACACACACATACGGACATGCACACATGCACACACACATACGGACATGCACACATGCACACACACATATGGACATGCACACACACACACACACACACACTGCTTATTGTGGCTGCACTTTCTGTTCTGGCTGCATCGCTATTAAACCTCAGTACTATGGAGGTGAAAGTCTGCTCCCCCGTTCTGTTTTCGTAGTTTGATTGTTTTGGTTTTTTGCAAGTGAAATGTACCTTTCTCACCCTTTGACTCCAGTTTCCTTCCCTCTTCTATCATCTATTTCTTTCTCAATTAAAAGTTTTGCATCAGTTTCAAGGTGAATCTACCTACAAATTGTGTGATGATTCTGGCTTAGTGACAGATGAGTTGAAACACTGGACTCACTTCTATTCCTATGTTTTCAATTAAAAATATTACCTATCAATTTAGGCCTAGACAAAAAAGAAGTCATGGGCCCCTTGGAATATACCTAAAATAGACTTCCTAGCTTCTTCCAACATGAGGAACCCAAATCTGTTATAGTCTTACCTTTATGTTCCTGATTATTAAACAGTTTGTTCTGCTTTGTATCTTAATGCTTTTCATTCACCAAGTTGAAGATGGCACCATGATGCTAACCCAATTTCCCTGAGCAGATGACCCCACCAGTGTGTCTGTCCTAGAACCCCACCTCCCCAGAGTCCTGACCCACTAGGGAAAGATAGAAACAGGCTGGGGATATGAATCAACATGCCAACACCCATGTCCAGCAGAGAAGCAATTACAGAAGCCAGACCTTCCACTTTATGTACCCCATAAAGATTTTTGGTCCATACTCTTAGAGGGATAAAGACTAGGGAAGCTTACAATGGAAGGGGGTAGGAACTCTGGTGGTGGGAATTGTATGGAATTGTACCCCTCTTATTCCACAATCTTGTTGATCACTGTTAAATCACTAATAAAAATAATTAACTAAAAAAAATTAGGCCTTGGAGAAGGACAATTGGAGGAGCAGTGCCCTCCATGGGAGAGACAGTGTGGGGAACTTCTCTGCCCTCGGTGGAGAGGCTGACGGAGACATTAGAGAGAGAAGAATGGTGGTAAGGTCTCTTGCTGTGCCCCCTGGGAAGCTGTGACTGCCAGTGACAGTGGTCTGGATGCTGCGTAGCTTAGTCAGGTGCAAGACAGGAAGAGAACATCATAGCACAGAGGAGCAGAGCTCAAGTGCCTAGAAGTACATAAAACCGACTGTGGAAGCCCAGACAGCTAACAAGGACCTAGGGCTGAAAGGAAAAGACATCTCTACTGCTTCTGGGGCTTCAGAAATCCAAAATGATTCTCAGGGAGGTTACCAGCTAGCCCCTAACCTATCCAGTGTGGGAACTGAGTTTAACCATCTATGAGCCCTGGCAGTAAGAAACTCCACTTCAAACCTTTTCAGTCACTAGAATGGCCATCCTACTTGTGAAAAGAATTGCTTACTGTTTTGCTTACCTTCTTTTCCTACTCAGAAAGCAAGCTCCTTCCACGTCTATAGACACACATTAGTGTATATATATATATATATATATATATATATATATATATATATATATATGGCATCAACTGTTGTGTATGCATGCATGATAATCTCCTGTCAGGATATCTTATACAAATTGTGTTTTGCAATTTGCATTTTTCAGTTCTGTCACAGTTTAGCTTGCCATTGACTATACAGTTTAGCTTGCCATTGACTGTACAGTTATTATGCTATTACATACACAGCCTTCATTTTTTTTTTTTTTACAAATTGATTAGCATTTGGAGACACAACTGTAGAATTGTGAAGTATGTGGTGTGATGGCATATCAGGCTCTGCTGATCACTAAAAGCTACACGCCATGAATTATTCCTTTATCTCTCTGCATGGCCTTTGGATTTTTCTGTTTACTGCCAACACACGGTGCAGGTAGAGTTTGGAAGCTCACTCAACCCTGCTGTAATGCATTTCCATCATTTAATGCAGGACTGCTAAGTCTGACCAAATCGTGAGCAGAGAGGAATTTGAGCCCCAAATCATATTTTCCTCTATAAATTAGAAGCTGTCTTTTCATTTGCAAAGTGAATCATGTTAATCCCCTGTTTACTTCACAAAGTTACTGAAAGCTTCAAATGAGGTTACAAATGTGAATTTTCCTTAACAGGAGCAAGTACAAAACACAAAGTATTATTGTAATTATTGCTTTATACTCTTTGTAGATTTACCTCAGATCATTTTATTTATTTACTTACTCATTAATTCATTTATTTTAGCAGAGAATGGAAAATTTTTATTATACCATTTTATAGACTATCCCAAGGTGTTGGTTATATTTTATTTTCAGGTTCCAAAGTTTTCATGGAATTTTTTTGTGGGAAACTAATGCTAAGATTTTTTAACAGCTTCTGCGTTCCCTTGCCTATGACTGCTATAATATTTTTTAAGAAATAATAAAACTTGGCGTGATTCTCCTCTCAGTATTGAACTAACTGAGTTGTGTAGTAATAAGCTATTCCAGCATTTACTCTTCCAGCCCAATGATTTTCTGAGATACACAGCTTCAATTGATTAGAATATAATTTCTTGATTCGTTTTGAACAACAGGAATGAAATACACACAGCTATTATTTTTCTTTTCTAGAAACATTTTTTAAGCCAAATGAAATTATTAAAAGGTTGGTTAAAGGTTTCTTGATTTTTTTTTGCTTTTTTATCCTAATCTTCTAAATGCTTTGTATTACATCTAAAATTAGCGTTTTATTTTTTTTAATTTCAAGTGTGTTTGAGTCTTTTTAAGAAAAATTGCTTATCATTCTTTGTTGCTTAACTCACAGATCTTGCCTGAGAAATTCAGGTATTTGAATCAATGCAGTATCCAACAAGTGCAAACCAATTAAAAATATGGCATTGTATACTGGAATATAGCGTGTAAGTAAAATCAATAAAAGTTAGTGCATTAGCTCATGTGAAAAGTATACATATGAGATTATACAGGTCAGGTGGTAGGACACCTGGTTGAGCACACATGTTACAGTGAACAGGACCTGGTTAAAGCCCCCAGTCCGCACCTGCAAGGGGAAAGTTTGACACCTGGTGAAGTAGTGCTGCAGATGTCTCTCTGTCTCTCTCCCTCTCTACCACCACCTTCTCTCTCTATTTCTGCCTGTCTCTACCCAATAAATAAAGATAACGAAAATATTAAAAGAAAAAAACAGTAGAAAAAATAAGGGAAACATGAGATTTATATATTTGTTAGTCATGCTTATAGTCTTCTTGTAACATAATACAAAATTTTCTAAAGAAACATTTTTGGGGGAGTCAGGCGGTAGCACAGCGGGTAAGGGCAGGTGGCACAAAGCTCAAGGACCAGCATAAGGATCCAGGTTGGAGCCCCTGGCTCCCCACCTGCAGGGGAGGTGTTTCACAAGTGGTGAAGCAGGTCTGCAGGTGTCTATATTTCTCTTCCCTCTCTATCTTCCCCTCCTCTCTCCATTTCTCTCTGTCCTATCCAACAACAACAACAAGAATAATAACTACAGCAACAAAACAACAAGGATAACAAAAGGAAAGAAAGAAAGGAAGGAAGGGAAGAAGGAAGGAAGAAAAAAAAAGAAAGAAACATTTTCAGGGGGCTGGGCAGTGGTGCACCCAGGTAAGTGTACATAATACTAAACACAAGGATCTGGTTAGAGCCCCCCCTCCCCACCTGCAGGGAGGACTCTTCACAAGAGGTAGAGCAGGTCTCCAGGTGTCTCTCTTTCTCCATCTCTATCTCCACCTCCTCTCTCATTTTTTCTTTTGTCTTATATAATAAAGATAAATAAATAAGGAAAAATAGCTTCAAGGAGTGGAGAATTCATAGTGCAGACAAGCTCCAGAGATAACCCTGGAGGCAAAAAGAAAGAAAAAGAAAAGGAAAGAAGGAAGGAAGGAAGGAAGGAAGGAAAGAAAGAAAGAAAGAAAGAAAGAAAGAAAGAGAGAAAGAGAGAAAGATTTTATACATAAGATTTGGGCCAGTAGATGATGTTTTCATCAGATAGCTATAACTGGTTTCCAGTACCCACACAACTACCTGAAAACAAGTTACATATATTTGAAATTTTCATGAACTAAAATTTAAGCCTTAATGATTTATCAAATTCCTTTCAATACGTTTTATTACAAGTAGCATTAATATTCTAATTATCAGAAAGTATCATTTTTTAACTTGATAGAACAGAAATAAATTGAGGTGATAGAAGACACACACACAGAGAGACGGAGAGGGAGAGAGAAAGACAGACAGACAGACCTGCAGGCCTGCTTCACCATTGCTGAAGCATCCCCTAGTGCAGGTGGGGAGCTGGGGCTTGAACCTGCGCCCTTGCGTGGGCACTCCTTTCGTGTAGCACTATGTGCATGTAACCAGGTGAGCCACCGCTGGGCCCCCAATATCATTTTTTTTCTACAAAGTGAAATGTATTTTACTTAAACCTTATATATCTCACATGTATACCAAAGCATCACTCCCAAAGGATTGAAGTGGATTTCTAATACATGCATTCATTGAAAAACAAATATTCTGGCTACTTGCTGGCTTTTTTAATTGTTTCCTTGGTGTATTCACAAGTATGCACTATACATTTGATGTTATTCAAAGCAAAAAGGGTATCCTTAATATATATTGAACATCTGTTTTGTCTCAGGTACCATTTACATGTTATCATAAGCCTTCCTCTAACTGTCAGGGAAGATTTCTTGCCTATCTATACTGCTTTGTTTGTTTTCAGAAAGAGCAAGAGGGGTATTATTTAGTAAATTTTTCAAGAGGGAAATGGCTAACCTGACCGTTTAGCTACAAGTAAAACCCAGAGTTAGGGCCAGCACTTTATCACATATGTGAGCACCCTGAAAATATAAGGAAGAACATACATAAAAGTCTCATTTCTGGTGAATGAGAATGCGGTCCCTCAAATCATAGTGCATTCTCATTCTCAAGCTAGAAGTGGAGATCGCGTCTCTAACTCCCTCCATTTAGAAAGGCACTAATTGTCCAGAAGAGAATGTTAAATGCAGCGACATCTGTGGCAGCAAAGAACACAAATTACATTGATTTGGAATATGATTTAATAAGAACAAAAGTTCAGGAATGGAAGTGGAATCGATGTTTGATAATGCTACTGGAACTAGGGTTCTTATTATGCTCTGCTCAGATGTTTTTCTCAAAACATTGATACTGTTTCTGTGCTAATCCTTTTCACTTCCTGATGACAATATGATTTACTGTGATTATAGACCTCACTTTGTGTAGATATCTGTCCTAGGTCAGTGGCAGGATGAAAATTAAGGGATCCTGCTAACTGCAGTGACTTGAGTATCTTATAACATGAAAAGTATCACGTAATTATCTATGGGTGCAGTGCAATCTAGGAGATTCACATATCTATCTATCTATCTATCTATCTGTCATATTGCCACCAGTGTTATCTCTGGAGCTCAGTGTCTGCATGATAAATTCACTAATCCTAGTGGCCTTTGTTCCTTTTTTAAAAATTTTATCAGATAATAGAGAGAAATAGAGAGAGAGAGGGGAGACAGAGAGAGAGAGAGAGAGAGAGATGCCTGTAGTATTTGCTTCAACACTTGTGAAGCATCCCCCTTGTAGGTAAAGACTGGGGCCTAGGGGTTAATATTTAACATCTTTATCAGAGAAGGAGTAAATAGTGAGGGCCTTTCCAGTAACCACTGGGTAAGTGGTCAAGCTAGTTTGGGGAATAAGGAAGTGAAACCACTAGCTAGCACAGAGGGGATGTGGGTTCCTGCAAGAGGAAGGCTGACAGGGGGACTGGGATCTGTTAGGCAGGCTCCATCTTGCTCAACCCATAGAGGGAAAAAGCCCCTGGAGAGGCTGACAGAAGGCCTGTGCCTCCCAGGCATCCAGGGTTCCCCTCCTGGATGGTCCAGGCTGTGCTTGACCTCAGCTTATGCAAGATCTCACAACATATAATTCAATTAAAATTGGGCAAAATATATGTGTAAATACGGGAAAGGAAATGCAGGTGTCTACAAACACAATACTTATTATTTTTGTTTATGTTTATTATTATTTTGTAGTTGCTGGGCTTCACTATTCTGGATCAGTTTTTTCAGATAGAAAGAGGAGAGGGGGGTAGGGTGGTAGTGCAGTGGGTTAAGTGCACATGGTGCGAAGCACAGGACTTACATAAGAATCCAGGTTTGAGCGCTCTGCTCCCCACCTGCAGGGGGCGTTGCTTCACAAGCAGTGAAGCAGGTCTGCAGGTGTCTCACTCTCCTCGTCTCTGTCTTCCCCTCCTCTCTCCATTTCTCTCTGTCCTATCCAATAACAATGACATCAATAATAACAATAATAATAACCACAACAAAGATAAAACAACAAGGGTAACAAAAGGGAAAAATATAGCCTCCAGGAGCAGTGGATTTGTGGTGCTGGAACCGAGACCCAGAAATAACCCTGGAGGCAAATTTTTTAAAAAAAGAGAGTAGGGGGGAAATACCCAAAGCATGAATAAATCTTCCCACTGAGCTGTACATATGGCAAAGGAGCTTCAATACTCAAATGAGCTATTTTGCAGAGGCCCCACAGGAAAGGTTCCTAATCTTATTATTAATTAAGGAAGTCAAATTAAAGCAACAGTGAACCTTCACTATATACCCACAAAATGGCTGCTGTGAAAATGGGTGTTAGAAAGGAAATTCCAGGGAGTCGGGCGGTAGCGCAGTGGGTTAAGCACACGTGGCAAGAAGTGCAAGGGCTGCACAGGGATCCCGGTTCAAGCCCCCGGCTCCCCACCGGCAGGGGCGTCGCTTCACAGGCAGTGAAGCAGGTCTGCAGGTGTCTATCTTTCTCTCCCCCTCTCTGTCTTCCCCTCCTCTCTCCATTTCTCTCTGTCCTATCTAACAAGCATCGACAACAACAACAATAACTACATCAATAAAAAAAAGGGCAACAAAAGAGAAAATAAATAAAATTTTTAAAAAGAAAGGAAATCCTATGTGTTTAAAAAAGTAAAACTCTTTAGTAAGAGTGCAAAACTGGTAAAAAAAAATAAATAAGAAAATAAAAAACTATTTGGTAGTATCAGCTATAGCTGAACATGTGTGCTTTCGGACTTATATTTCTAGCCGGACACCCAAGATAAATTCATGCATAAGTTCATCAAAGTAAATATACAAGAAAGTTCTTAGAAACAACATTGGTGATACCACTGGAAATCGCAGTATATTAGACTACTACTATAGAGTAACAAAAATGCACTACTTAATAGTTGTGTGTAGAAGTATGAATAACTCTCATGAAAGGAATGCTGACATATAGTAACAGTAAAACATTTCCCGTATCCCATTAATATAAATACAAAAGGTGCGTCAACCCGGCTTTGACCTAGCACGTTATGATTGGGCCCTCCTCAATCGCTATCGAACAGGCCATGGCCGGTGCGCCACTATGTTCCATTACTGGGGAGCCAGAGATGACCCGAACTGCCCCTGCAGCTACAGACAGACTCTGACCCACATTGTCAACGACTGCCACCTCTCCAGATTCAAAGGAGGTCTCGAAACTTTACATCAGGCTCAACCTGACGCTGTTGACTGGCTATGGAAGAAGGGCAAACGCTAGAAGAAGAAGATTAAACTCAGGGAAATAGTGAGATTTCTGTTTTAAAGGGGTGTGATGAAAGAAACGTGTAATGAAGGGAACTTGTTGAATGAAAGTAAAAACTGTTACTTCCCTCATGGATTCTAGAACATCCACATTTTCTAAAATGTAACTTACAACATTGTTCCGTTTACTCTTTCCCACTTTCATTAAAATGAAAATGCAAGTTCTGTGATGACACACATATTTTTCTTTTGTTAATTCTTTAAAGTTCCCTTTTATTTTCTTATTTTATTATGATAGAGAGAATGGGAGAGAGAGGTGGAGATGGAGGGAGAAAGAGGAACACCTGCAGCCTACTACACCACTCTTGAGGCTCGCCCACTGCAGGTGGAGAGAAGGGCGGGGCTCAACCCCACCTCTTCATTCATGGCAACTTGAGTCTTTTATCCATTGTGTCCTTAGACTTTTGTTTCTTCTTCTTCTTCCTGTCATTAAACTCTTGTACCAAAAATAATCTGTCTCATAGTGGGGACTCAATAAGAACTTATCAGGTGAGTAGAGTTGGAAAAAGGCACAACATCCAGGAGACGGCTCTCTGGTTGCCCTGATGTTTAGAAAGGAACCATTTGGCATTCTTTCAAGTCTGTGTAAAGGTTTCTATGACCATAATTCCTCGCCTTCTCTCTAATTCCTCTCACACCGCCTACATTCTTGGTATATACATTTCTAGAGCTGCTGTGCTAAGCAGTGATTGATTTGATGTGGAAACAGAAATAAATACATGAGAGATACTGCTCGGATTTCTGGAATGAACCCAGTGCTATGTCACACGAGAGACTGGGAATATTATACGAGGAATATATTTGGACTCAAGATAAATAATATAAACATGGTCATGGTAAATGACTTATCCAAGAGACTGAACAGTTTTTTTGTATGTGTGTGTTATTTCTTTTTTAAAAATTTTTATTTATAAAAAGGAAACACTGACAAAAACCATAGGATAAGAGGGGTACAATTCCACACAATTCCTACCACCAGAACTTCATATCCTAAGACTGAACAATTTTAACCAAGTAGACCCAGACCTGAAATGGATTGTAAGCATGACACATGAAAATATTCAATTCTATTTGCCAGTCAAGGTTGAGCCAGGAATCAAAGTGAGAGGAGACACTATTTATTTAAAAGAAAAAAAAAACATTTACTGTTTGATTTGGAGAGGTTAGAATGCAAATCTGAAAACCGGCCCTCAGGAAGGGTAGATTGGACCCTAGGGCATGAGATATAGCTGTTACCCACAGGCAGAATTCCTTCCTCTTCAGGGGGGAAAAACTTTTAAAATGTTTTTAAGGAATAGAATCAGACGCACCCAGATTAACTGAAATAATCCCCTGAAAATCAACTGTCTCTGAACTTTAATCACACACTTTCATAGTAAGAGTTTAGCTTAGTATTTGGTTGAGTGACTGTGGGCTTCTAGTCCAGTCAAGCTGAAACATGAAACTGAATATCACACTTTCCTGCTTTCTGCACTATACCTCTTCTGAATTCTTTCACTTTACCAAGTTTTCATTTTTCGCTGTGCATATCAGGGTGAGTTTTTTTTTCCTCTTAGTATAATCAAGTACAATAACAGCCCATTTGCATTTGCCCTCCTTAGATACACATTTCAACATACATGTCCTTAAATTTACCTGCTTCCTGACTCTCTCCTGACTTATTTTAATGGATTCCTTTCTTGTAATTTTGCCCACAAGTCTGACTTCATTTTCTGAATGCTCCAGTGGAATTTGAAAATAAAAAAAAAACACAAGTCTAAACCTCTTTGATATGCTAATACTAGTTTCCCAGAGTACTAGGAATTTCAATGTCCTGGAAAAATAACTATTTGGAAAAAAAAAAAAGAAAAACTATATATTTATACATTCTGGCTGTACAAAGAAGTTTTCTCTTTCACTTTTACATTTAGTACAAGTATTTTCAGCACCAACACAAAACTAGCCTATTATCTCCCCCACTCCTGCCAAAGTAGACTTTGCTAAACACTAAACAATTGCATGTCTTTCTGTTAACATGTTTAGTAAATGGAATTGAATTTACTTCTCATTATTATTTTGTACCATTCACATTTTCACTGTTCTATTTAATTTTAATCCCTCTTTTTCTGTGAAAATACAATTTAATAGTATGATTTTTATAATAATATGAGTGGGGAAAGGACAAAGCATTTTGAGAGTCAGGGAAAGGCAAGAATGTTTCTTACATGAGTGCTCTAAAAACATTTTATAGACTCATAATCTTAAAGTAGATAAATGTTTGACATGTTGAGAAGGGGGAAATACATCATGAAAAAAATCATAAGTGAATGAAAGTGTGTAAAATATTTAGCTCAAAGATGTTGAGTGTGTGAAGTGATAAACAAAAATCAATTTGCAAAAAATTGGGTGGATTTACAGTTGGAGTTACAGTTGTTGAAGTAAGGAGTAAATAGGTAATAAAAAGCCATCAAGCCTTTAAGCTCTTATACTTTATTTATATTTATTTTTGGGAACCTATCAGAGTATTTGATATATAGCAAGCATTTTATAAAACCTTTGGTTTTAGAACACATTCTTCATTGTGTACAAAGATCAAATTTGTAAAAATAAAGTAGCAATTAGTTCTGTTGAAGAGTAAATTTTGCATGGTGATGGTGAGAAATGAATATTTGAAAAGTGAAATAGCAAGTTTGAAGGGATGATATTGAATATTAAATCTGAGAATTTATTACCCCTATCCATCAGTACTTTTAAACGATTTTGTATTGGTATTAAAATTTAAACATGATTTTGTGAAAAAGAGGTATATTGAAACTCATTTGTGAGCAATAAGGTTTCTAAACTTCTAGAACTATATCAGATGGTGAACAGTGTTATATACTTTCATATTTTCTTTCACTGAAGGAGATTCTGAAAAAAATTTTTTTAAAGAATATTTTTGAGCTTTGGATCAATGTTGTGAATTTGCCAGCGTGTTTTTCTGTGACAGCAGAGATATTCAAGATATAACTAGAAATTGGATGTGAAATAATAGTCTAGTCTGGGGATTGCATCTTTTCCTTTTTCTGCGGATGAATAATTGGGAAATATGTAAGGTGATATTTTCTGCTATGCTGGAATATTCCCCTGTGACTTGGAAAACTTATTATCATACTTGCACAAATTGATCACAAAGATTACAGAATCCAGAGCTGAGATTTCAAGTTGTACTTATTGGAATCTATTCTAAGTAAGTGCAGAAGCAAATTGATGAGCAATTTGTTCTAATCCTTTTGGGATTGGGTGGGATAACTTCAGAATTTTTGTTGGTTAGTTTTTTCACTGAAGTATCTGACAACTTTAATATCAAGTGAGCTTATTTGTTTCTAAATGTGTGTGATTTAAGATAGATACTGCATATCAGAAGGCAGAAAGGAATATCTCCAAGAGATATTTTTCTTAACATTATTTTTCTTAAGATTACAACAGTGATGGGATGGACATTATATAACACTCACAGGATCAGTCAACCAAGAGTCTTTAACAATTATTAACATCTGTGCAATCAATAAGGGGGCAGAAAAATAAGTCAAACATATGCTGGCAGGGCTAATAAAACAGAATAATAGCAACACAGTAATAGTAGGAGACTTTGATATCATAGTCTCTGAAACAGACAGATAATCTGGACTGAGAATTAATAGACACAGGAGAATTAAATGAAGAGATATATAAACTAGACCTATTGGACATCATTAGTACCCTTCAATCCTAGAAACTAGAATACACATTCATTTTGAGTCTACATGGAACAATCTCAAGGATAGATGGTATATTAGGCTACAGAGACAATGTCAGTAAATTCAAAGACATTGAAATTGTTCCAAGTAGGGAGTCAGGCGGTAGCACAGTGGGTTAAGCTGTGGCGCAAAGCGCAAGGACAGGTATAAGGATCCCAGTTCAAGCCCCCAGCTCCTCACCTTCGGGGGTTCACTTCACAGGCGGTGAAGCAGGTCTGCAGGTGTCTCTCTTTGTCTCCTCCTCTCTGTCTTCCCTTCCTCTCTCCATTTCTCTCTGTCCTATCCAACACCGACAACATTAACAACAATAGCTACAACAACAATAAAAACAACAAGGGTAATAAATAGGAAATAAATAAATAAATATTTTTTTAAAAAAAGAAATTGTTCCAAGCACATCTTTTCAGACCACAGTGGAATTAAACTAAAATTATATATATACATATATATATATATTTTTTTCTCTTTTGTTGCCCTCCTTGCTTTTCATTGTTGTTGTTGTTGATAGGACAGAGAGAAATGGAGAGAAGAGGGGAAGACAGAGAGGGAGAGAGAAAGATAGACACCTGCAGACCTGCTTCACCGCCTGTAAAGCCACTCCCCTGCAGGTGGGGAGCCCGGGACTCAAATGGGGATCCTTATGCCGGTCCTTAAACGCTTTGTGCCATGTGCACTTAACTGGCTGCACTACCACCTGACTCCCCTAAACTAACCTTTAACAATAAACAAAA
Organism: Erinaceus europaeus; assembly: GCF_950295315.1. NCBI lineage: Eukaryota > Metazoa > Chordata > Mammalia > Eulipotyphla > Erinaceidae > Erinaceus > Erinaceus europaeus. The sequence continues at coordinate 119,972,450 of NC_080168.1, read as the reverse complement.
ACTACAAAAAGGGCCAAAATATGGGAATTTAACAGTACACCATGTAACAGTGAGTGGGACAAAGAAGAGATTAAGGAAGAAATTTAAATTTTCCTAGAAATAAAAGAAAATGAAGATATGAGCTATTAGAATATTCAGGGCACAATTAAGAAATTATTAGAGTCGAATTCATGGCCATTCAGGCACATATTAGGAAAGAAGAAAACATTCAGAGAAACAACCTGACTGCCTACCTCAAGGACTTAGAAAAGCAAAGGTAATGTAAGCAAGTAGTGTTGTTACGGCGATCTGGTGTCGGGCTGCACCGCGGAGAAGAGAGCAGACGTCCAGAGCAAAGGGGTACACAAATCTTTATAATATGATGGGGGGGGAGGTTTGGTTCAGACCACGTGGAGCCAGCCGGCAATGGCCGACCACAGGGGGAGAGCAGGGAGCGAGACCTCAGAGAGGGAGAGCCGAGAGCCCAGAGAGAGAGAGGGGAGGGGTGAGGGGGCTTTTTATTGGGCGACAACCAGGGGTGACATGTAGGGCCAGGATTGGTTGAAAGGGGGCACTCTAGGATTTAGCGGGGCATAGAAAAACCTGGGGGCGGAGCCTGCATCAGAATAAGTCCTCAGCAACATCTCCTCCTATCCCTTTATATCTAATTGGACACAGTAAAGAAAAATGGAATGGAGCAGGCTTAAATGTTTTAGAGGAATGTCGTATGATTTACATTGGTTTGTTCTAGCCCTCCCCCGCCAAGAGAATTGGATGAGTCCTGTTAATTTCGTGGGCCTGCTTGGCCCCGCCCCAAGAAACCCGGAGAGAGGGTTCCTGAGTCAGAGAGTTCCTGAGTTCCTGAGTTCGAGAGTGCGAGAGTTTCTGAGTTCGAGAGTAAAGGAGAGGGTTCCTGAGTTCGAGAGTAAAAGAAAGAGTGCTTGCGCCACCGCAAAGAGACAGCAGAGTTCTGTTTGGTGATTAGTTTGTCTTAGTTTGTGAATCGTTGTTCCTGAATAAAGAAATACAGCTTCCCTGCCCAGTTGTTGTCTCCACGTCTCTGTTACCCACCCGTGAAGCTAAACCCGCCCAGCAAGAGCCTCCGAAATTTTAACAACAAATGGCACCCAACGTGGGGCGAGGCAAGTAGCCCCCCAGAGGCAAGAAATGTTTTTTTTTCAGATATGGCCCCCTCAGGCCTTCCCTTGGCAACATGCTGGTTTTTGTTATATATGTTTCTGTTCACCCCACACCCTTGATACTATAGTCATTTAGTTAAAAAGAAAAGGGGGAATTGTCATATGCTTTACATTGGTTTGTTCTAGCCCTCCCCCGCCAAGAGAATTGGATGAGTCCTGTTAATTTCGCGGGCCTGCTTGGCCCCGCCCCAAGGAACCCCGGGAGAGGGTTCCTGAGTTCGAGAGTGCCAGAGTTCCTGGGTTCCAGAGTTCGAGAGTGCGAGAGTTAGAGAGAGTTCCTGAGTACGAGAGTTCGAGAGTAAGGGAGAGGGTTCCTGAGTTCGAGAGTGCCAGAGTTCCTGAGTTCCTGAGTTCGAGAGTTTCAGAGTTACAGAGTAAGAGAGTTCCACAGTGGAAGAGTTCCAGAGTGCCAGAGTTTCAGAGGGTTCCCCAGTAAGAGAGTTCCAGAGTTCCAGAGTTGGAGAGTTCCTGAGTTCGAGAGTAAGAGGGAGTGCTTGTGCCGCCGCAAAGAGACAGCAGAGTTTTGTTTGGTGATTAGTTTGTCTTAGTTTATGAATCATTGTTCCTGAATAAAGAAATACAGCTTCCCTGCCCAGCCGTTGTCTCCGCGTCTCTGTTACCCGCCGTGAAGCAAGCCCGGCCAGCTAGAGCCCACCGAAATTTTAACAACAAAGTAGGAGGAGTAAAATAATAATAAAAAAAATAAGTGAGGGATAAAATAAATAGAGAATAAAAGAACCATACAAAAGGTCAATGAAGCGAAGTGCTAGTTCTTTGAAAGGGTAAACAGATATGAAAAAATTGTCAACCAGATTCACAAAAAAGGGGAGAAGATTCAAATCAATAGGATTGTAAATGAAAAGGATATAACACAACAGAAACTGCAGAAAGTAAAAGGAACATGTGAGGTTCCTGTAAACAACTATATCCCACCAAGCTAGAGAACTTGGAAGAGATGGAAATTCCGAGAAGCTTATGACCTTCCAAAACGGTACCAGGAGGAAATAGAAAACACGAGTATAATCAGTGTCCAGACCTAGATGGTTTTTACAAATAAATTCTACAAAATCTTTAAAGAAGTGTTAATATTCACACATATCAAGCTCTTCCAGACTATGGAGGACACTTCTTAGGTACAAACTGAAAGATGAATAAATGTCCTCAAATGTTTTACTCAGTTCTTAATGTTAAATGGGATAAAAGACAGTGTTATCGTGGAATGAATACAATCTAATTCTGAGGTCACACTACTTCATAAGTCTTTCTCATAGAAGTCTTCAGAAGGGGGAGTCGAGTGGTAGTGCAGCAGGTTAAATGCATGTGGCACAAAGCACAAGCACCGGCATATGGAACCCAGTTCAAGCACCCGGCTCCCCACCTGCAGCTTTGCGCCACCTGCATTTAACCTGCTGTACCACCATCCAATTCCTGCATTGTGCGTTTTTCTCCTGAGATTTCTTCTTTCTGTTTGTCCCCATATTTGCACATACCCTGGAAGTCCAAAAGGCATCTGTTGTTCCTTGTGGGAATGTGAACATGACCATTTCATCATCTAACTTGTATTTCAGAGTATCTGGGCGTGAGGCCAACAGTCTTAGACTATTAGACTAAGAAGAAATCTTGAGTTCATATCCAAGAAGATATGTTTCAGTGCCTTCAGGGATCAAAGGCAAAGGTAAAACTGATTCTTTATAACTGGCTGACACAAATTGATAGTAACATGAATAAATACCTGTGTTTGAGGCTAAGATAAAACATGAGTGGCTCTTCAAATGTACAGATTCAGTGTTAGCTCTCTCTAGCTTAAGATTCAGTCTCAGTACTTAATTATTTCTAGTCAGATAAAAGCCTGTGAGGTTTTTTGATATATATATATATTTTCTTCATATGATAAAATGTTTTCAAGGTAGGGCTTAGAAGGTGGAATCTGTAAGTAGTGTATTTCTGATCTCCCTTGTAAAACAGAATAATTGAGGATATCTGCTGTTTCATCAGGAGGAACTTTAATTATGTCTGAAGAGTTCACCAGCTATATTTTATTACACTAAACTCATTCCATATGGGAATAAACAGATCATGTGTTCTGATTCATAAATCCCCCTTTCTGATTGCCAGCGAATCACCTACATACTTGAATATTTCTCCATCTTTCTTGTCTGAGAAGTGAATGATAAAGAATTGCCCATCTAGTCAAAGTTGAGTCTCCTTCTCTCTGCATCTCTGCAGCCATCCCAGCTTACTTTTTAAGAACTCCTCTTTTGCATACCTCCCTTCCACCTGCATAGTCATCATTCTTACTCCTTCCCTGGCTCACTCATTTGAATTTAGGATCTTCTATTCTATAACAAAGCAAAGCCCCAAAACAAAACAAAACAAAACAAAACAACAACTCACAAATTATTTCAAAGAAATCTATTTCACTAGAAAAATAATCATCCAGGGCTCAGTGCCTGCTCTATGTTGTCTCCGCGTCCAGAATGGAGTGAAGTTCAATGATAAGCCTGAGAGAAGGAATGAGAGATTAATGAGGTAGGGAGGGCCATGCCAAAGACACAGCAACTTTATTTCTGAGTCTCCAAAATTTATACAGAAAGCAAGCAGTTCTACACAATACAAGATTACACAAGGTATCATGGTTTACTGGCAGTTAGTTAAAGATCAGTCGATTACAGTAAAGATCAATTGGTTATGGTAAAGATCAAGTGATTACTGGATTTTGCTCTCCTCTAACGATTTACCTACAAACTTATTCTTCAACAGTTGCTATGTTCCCATTACTATTGTCCTATATGTAGCTAGTTCCAAGAACATGATCAACTGAGCATAACAGTAAAACAGAGGAGTGGTAACTGGCATTTGCTTACTTTCACATACTATACTATGATTATTCAGCTGTCGACTATTGTATCTTAATATTAATATGTCCTACCAGAATCAGTCGAGCACGAACAGGGGAGCAGCCACATACCACCAAGTCCACATCAGCTAGTCAGGTATAAACAATAGTAGGGGAATTTGCAAAGCGCAGCCAAAGGTCATGGTGTACCCATGTCGCCCCTCTCGGCTATCCACCTTCTCGGGGGGCCTGAGAGGTTTACCTTGAATGCTGTTCCCAACATACGAACCCACTGCTACCTGAGGCTGTTTTTCCCCCTTTTATTGCCCTTCTTGTTTATCATTGTTGTTGTTATTATTACTGTTGTCATAGCTGTCACTGTTGTTGGATCAGACAGAGGGAAGTCAAGAGAGGAGGGGAAGACAGAGAGGGGGAGAGAAAGATAGACACCTGCAGACCTGCTGCATCACCCATGAACCTACCTCCCAGCTGGTGGGGGGAGGGAGCTCGAACCAGGACCACTACACTGGTCTCTGTGCTTGGTGCGTTTAAACTGCTTAAACCTCTGAGCTACTGCCCCACCCCTGGGTGTCGTTTCTTATCTCCCCATGATAGGTGTTTGTACACAACTTGAGTCTCTTTATTCAGCTCTCTTATTTTGAATGAATCCTTTTGCTTCATCTGATGCTATCAAAAAACTTGGTGGTAAGCCTCATATTGTTTTATTATGCTTTAGTTTGTATTGAACAGAGACTTGGCTTTATGTTTTATAGACTTCCACAAACTGTGACTATATCTTCTGCCTTTAGTCTGCTAAAAAATTGACTGGGATGGAATTTACTTCCAACTTGAATTTTTTTTTTTTTTTTTTTTTTTTTTTAGTATTCAGTTCTTCCTGACTTATTGAACTAAAGGCCTCCATTATTTATGCATATGGGTACTGGTAGCAGGTTACTTTGCTCCCTCAAAGAATATAAAGAAAACAGTGCAGTCCACTAATAAGAAGGAAATCACAATTTTTAGTTCTTCAGGGCTTGGATACCTTTCAGCCTTGCCCTGTATTACTAGTTACTAAAACTGCTCTATGATTCTGAAATGACAACATTAAAGAAAAAAAGAAAGGAAAAAAAATCCTGCTTAAGGACCTGAAAGATAATTCACTTGGGTGGTGTACTTGCTTTGTCATGGGCACTCAAGCCATATTCAAGAAGTCAGGCTCCACTGCACCTAAGGGACATTCTAGTGCTGTGTTGTCTTTCTGTCTTTCTATTATTGGCCCTGCTTTTTAAAAATATTTTTTATATTTATTAATTTTCCCTTTTATTTCTTTTTTTATTGTTGCTGTAGTAATTATTGTTGTTGGTACTGATGTCGTTGTTGTTAGATATGACAGAGAGAAATGGAGAGATGACAGGAAGACAGAGAGGGCAAGAGAAAGATAGATACCTACAGACCTGCTTCACTGCCTGTGAAGCGACTCCCCTGCAGGTGGGGAGCCTGGGGCTCAAACCCAGATTGTTACACCAGTCTTTGTGCTTCGCACCTTGTGCGCTTCTTCTTCTTCTAGCATTTGCCCTTCTTCCGTAGCCAGTCAACCCGCTGCACTACCGCCCGACTCCCAACTGGCTCCGCTTTCTATATCAAAGAGTTCTAGGGGTGGTAAGGCCCCAGTGGTAATAAAAATCCTCTTAAGCAAACTTGCCAGTGGGTTAAAAAAAACTGTTAAAAGGTATTGAATATTACAGCTTTAAGTAGACATATATGAAATAAAGGTTTACATATTACAGTCTTACCATCCCCCACCCCACAAGTCCTGATCTGCTCCATTTATGGTGGTACAGGAAATTGATTCTAGAACTTTGGAGCCTCAGGCCTGAGATGTCATTTGCAGTGGTGGGACACAGAAAAAGGAGGTTTGGAGCAGAAAGGGAGCTCAATCCTTTATTTGCGCTGGAACCTCAGAGTTGGGTGAGAGAGAAGCAGCTTGGGCCATGTGGAGGTAGCAAAATGGCCGTGCAACCTTCCCTGCGTCTAATCACCAAAGTGAAAGACGGGCAAGAGAGAGAGGTGCGGAAGAAGAAGGGCTTTTATGGGAATAGCTCTTGAGAGAATGAGAAGGGGGAGGAGTAAGCATAGCACTCCAGGGTACGATAATAACTCTTGCGGGAATGGGAAGTGGGAAGAGTAACCAAAGCACTCCAACTATTGCAGGGAATTGACAATGCCCTGAGGGCACGGAACAGGCTCTCCGAGAGAATGTCCCAACTCTCTTGGGAACTAGCAATAGCCTGAGGGGGCAACGTGGCAGATGTGACTGCATCTGTACAATTTCCCAGCACTGAGAGTTACTTTATCTCCCCTAGCTGAATATTCATTTTTAACATGTATTTATTTAAACAAAGAAAGGAAACTAGGTCAGTATAGTTGAATGTCCCTATCAAAATATCCATAAAATAGATTTTTATTTCAACTACGGAAGTGACTGAATGTCAGTTCCTTCCTGTTCTCTTTTTTAGGTTTCATCGAATAGGATTCACTACAAAAAACACGTGACTCCATGACACTACCACTAAATGTGTAGTTTGCGTATGTTCACAAAGAAAGAAAATTTTAATAATTTTTTTTCACATCTCCACTCCCCATCCACAGGGGAGACTTTTCTTTTTTGTTTTATTGAGTTAATAATGATCAAAGAGACTGTAGGATAAGATGGGCGCAATTCTAGACAGTTCCCACCACTAGAGTGATGTATCCCATTCCCTCCACTGGAAGTTTCCCCAATCTTATCCTTCTGGGAACATGGACCTGGGATCATTATGGGGTGCAGAAGGTGGACAATCTGGCTTCTGTAGTTGCTTCTGCGCTGGACATGGGCATTACAACTCCAAGTGTTTGGAATGCAAGTAGCTGGGCCAACCTACCACCCCCACCCCAGAAAATATTGAGAGGCCCAAGCAGACAGATAAAGATTACATGACTCAGGGAAGTCAGGTGGTTGTACAGCGGATTAAGTGCACATGGCGTGCAGTGCAAGGACCCACAGACGGATCCTGGTTCGAGCCCCAGCTCCCCACCTGCAGGGGCGTCCCTTCACAGGCGGTGAAGCAGGTCTGCAGGTGTCTTTCTCTTCCCCCTCTGTCTTCCCCTCCTCTCTCCATTTCTCTCTGTCTTATCTGACAACAATAATAACTACAACAATAAAACAACAAGGGCAACAAAAGGGAATAAATTTAAAATTAAAAAGTTTAAAAAAAATTATATGACTCAAATGATATAACTATTAAAAATTTCAGCCTTTCAGTTTTTGTGCACATATTTACATTAAGTGAAATCTTTCGGGTTTACTGTCTTATACAATATTTTCTGTTAGTTTGAGGAAATGAACTGTTTCAGTACCAACAATCATTTAATAACTTTTGTCAAAAGGGTAATAATCACTACTTTTTGAGAACAGATTTGAGTGTAATTAGTTATCTGGCAAGGGGTGGATTTTTCTTTCTTCTCTGAACTATTTTAATTTTCTTAAGAATGATTTTCCATTCATGAGAAAGTGATCTAAAGGAGATCTGAGATTCTTTCTGTGTAGTTTGAATCTAGTTTCTTGCATGAGTACATTTTCTGACAAAATTAAGAAAATGCATCACTCTTCTTAACAAATGTACTAAGGGATACTAAGTATTGTAAGGGATCCAGTGGTGCAGTCCACATTTGGTAGAGTTCTAGTGTTACAATGATAAGATCCTTGGCTCAAGTGCTACAGTCCCTATCTGTAGGGAGGAAACTTCACAAGCAGTGAAGCAGTGCTGCAAATTTCTCTCTTTCTCTTTCCCATCTCCCTCTCTCCCCTCTTAATTTTTCTATCTTTATCCAAAATAAATTAAACTAAACAGTGCATGCATTTATAAGGTATATCTTTTTATAATAGCCATTATGGAAAGTTATAAAATACTACTCTGGTCATTGTCACTTAATGACTTTAGGCAAATATTTTAATTTCTTTCAGAGACAGTTATAATCACAATGGATGCCAACTCATTATATAAGTGGCCTTTTTTGTTGGTTGTGGTGGTGCTCCAGCCTCTTCTCTCCTTCGAAAGTTAATCTGGATGCCTCAATTTAATGGATCTCAGATAGGCTCAATCTTGCACCTGCTAATTGAAAGGTTGTTTGGGGTCATGTCTGGTCTAGGGAAGCCTAGACCAGTCACAGGCAGATCACTGTCTTCCTTAGGACAGGTCATTACACGTGCTCTCTGTTAACATGGCTAGTGTTTACCGCTACGGCAGTCACAATAGAAAAAGATGTACTCTGTGAGCCAGAGGAAGTCACAGAAGTGATAACAGCTAGATCCTCCATTGTTGATAGCAAGAACTGTAAAATATTACAGAATTCCAAAGGCTATGTAAACAGAAGTGTATAAAACAATTAAGACTGTGTATAATCAACATATCTAACCCTTACAATATGGAACTAGCTATGCCTGGTAAACTTCCCTTTTTTTTTTTTTTTTTTTTTTTTTGACTGGGCAAGAGATTTAACTGTGTATCCAAAGTCTCTCATACATTGGTTGATCAGGACTAGAAATATGAGCAAAGATGAAAAGACTTGTCTTCTTTTTATAATAAAAGTTGAAAATACTTGCTGAGAAATAACACATTATTTTCATTCCTAGATCCAGACCTCCTGCTGTGAAAATCAATCTAGTTTCCCGGGATCTTTATTTTCATTCTTAAGTAATTCTCTTTTCTTAACTTATTTAAATTAGGTTTGCTCCCACTTCAAGATGAAGTAGCCTTGACTAACACGTCAAAGAAAAACTTCAGCGGGGAGTCAGGCAGTAGCGCAGCGGGTTAAGCACAGGTGGTGCAAAGCACAAGGACCAGTGTATGGATCCCAGTTCAAGCCCCCGGCTCCCCACCTGCAGGTAGGTCGCTTAGCAAGCGGTGAAGCAAGTCTGTAGGTGTCTGTCTTTCTCTCCTCCTTTCTGTCTTCCCCTCTGCTCTCCATTTCTCTCTGTCCTATCCAACAACAATATCAGTAATAACTACAACAATAACAAAAACAAAAACAAGGGCAACAAAAAGGAATAAAATAAATATTTAAAAAAGGAAAAACTTCAGCGATGTATCTGCATGAAATGAACTGGTATAAATTTGATTAAATGTTGCCTGTTGTTGGTGTTGTGCATAAAGAATTTCATATAGTTGCTTCAGTGCCAGGAACAAAGTTTGTCATGAATTAAGAACATGAGGATTATCTGGATGTGCATTATACTATCATACAATGCTCCATAAAAGAAATTGTCATTCATTAAAGTGATCACTTATTCAAAAAAGATACTTGGCTAGGTTTTGAATTAATGAATGAAGCAGACGGTTATTATCCTTATGAAACTTGCATTTCTAATACTGTTTAAGCTCTTGAAGTATTTATACTTGCAGAAAAAAAGGTGCTAATCCTACTGTGATCAATATTGAAATGGTAAATGCTGAATGATGGATTATTTTAAAACCTAAGTTTCAAAAAAAAAAACCTATTCCGCCACTTTTGAGACATGACTAGCAGAGTGAGAAAAATCTATTTTATTCGTTTTTCAAAAGTTGCCCTTTTCTGATGTCAAGCAACTACAGCATGGATGAACTTTGGAAGTGTCAGTCTTGGACTGTTATGCAATTTGTTCTGAGTATGAATTAGTTAGACTGAACCTTTGAGTGCGCTAGAAACACAGAAGATGGGCTGAACACATCCCTAAAGGGCAAAAATGCTGTTAGGTCTGCTTAGCTCAGTTTGCGTGCCATTCCTTTTACTGTGGGGATTTCTGAGTTTCATTGTGCTATGATCTCATGTGCCCTATATATCCTGAAAGGTATTATGGTCAGGATACAGTGAGCCATAAACTTGCAATGAAGTAATGACATACTTTGGCAAATAGACTTACTACACAGAAATGATTTAATCTGCTTCTCACCAAAAATGACACACATAGGTCCGGCGGTAGCGCAGCAGGTTAAGCACAGGTGGTGCAAAGCGCAAGGACTGGCGTTAAGGATCCTGGTTCGAGCCCTGGCTCCCCACCTGCAGAGGAGTCGCTTCACAGGTGGTGAAGCAGGTTTGCAGGTGTCTTTCTCTCCTCCTCTCTGTGTTCCTCTCCTCTCTCCATTTCTCTCTGTCCTATCTAACAATGATAACATCAATAACAACAAGAACAGTAACTACTACAATAAAAAATAACAAGAGCCACAAAAGGAAATAAATATTTTAAAAAATGAAACACACAGGGAATGGTTCTTTTTCCCTCTATGGTTGTAGTGGTTCAAATTTGTATTAGTTAAAAACTAATATTTATACTCAGCCAGTATTTCCTATTAAGATTTGAAACCTATTAGTATGCTTTTAACTGAATTGAGAAGTTTCCTAGCTGAAGTCACGAATGCTTCTAGTATTGTCAAAGTGTACAGTGATTTCTTTCTTTTTTTTTTCACTTTTTTAAAATGTATTTTTTTTTTTAGTTAATATTGTATAGAGTCAGAGAGAAATTGAGGTGAGGGATAGATAGGGAAAGAGACAACTTGTGAAGTTTTCCCCCTGCAGGTGGGGGCAGGGGCTTGATTGAACCTGAGTCCTAGCACACTGTAATGTGCACACTTAACCAGGTGCGCCACTGCCTGGTGGCCACTGTGATTTCTTAAGAAGATACTTACCAGTGAAAGATTTGGGGCATGCACAATAATAGCTATACACTAACAACACCGACTGTAGGATACTGTGATCTAGAGAGAGGAATGAGAGGTGCACAGTGAAGAGGAAGTCCTAAAAGCTGGTGAGCAGAAGGAGAAACTTACCAGGAAAGGAAAGTTTTCAGCCCATGTTTTACTTTCTGTCCATATACATTTCCTGATCCCTGATAGCCTCTCCCTGAAAACTTATGTCTAACCTTAACTTCTGGGACAATATGAATGAAAACCATTTGTAGCTAGTGTATTTCTATTTTTAAAATATTTATTTATTCCCTTTTTGTTGCCCTTGTTTTATTGTTGTAGTTATTGATGTTGTTGTTGTTGGATAGGACAGAGAGAAATGGAGAGAGGAGGGGAAGACAGAGAGGGGAGAGAAAGATAGACACCTGCAGACCTGCCTGACTGCTTGTGAAGCGACTTCCCTGTAGATGGGGAGCTGGGGGCTTGAACCGGGATCCTTAAACCGGTCCCTGCGTGTTGCCACCTGCGCTTAACCTGCTGCACTACCGCCCAACTCCCATATTTCTTTTATTAAAATATTTATGTATTCCCTTTTGTTGCTCTTGTTGTAGTTATTATTGTTGTTACTGATGTCGTTGTTGTTGTACTGGACAGAGAGAAATGGAGAGAGGGGGGGAAGACAGATGGGGAGAGATTTATTTATTTATTTATTTATTGAATGGAGACAGCCAGAAATTGAGAGAGAAGGAGGAGAGTAAGAAGGAGAGAGACAGAGAGACACCTGCAGCACTGCAGCTCTGCTTCACCACTTGCAAAGTTTTCCCCCTACAGGTGGCAACTGGGAGCTTGAATCTGGATCTTTGTGCCCTGTGAAAATAGCTTTCTTCTTCTTCTTTTTTTTTTTAATAACTTTGTGCCCTTACACTTTGTGCCACGTGCGCTTAACCCCCTGTGCTACTGCCAGACTCCCACTCGTTTTCTTTTTTCTGTTTATATTCTGAAATTAGTCTTTCCTCCTCCTATTTTACACGCCATGTTCTCACTGGGCCAGAGTTTAGCCTAGAGGTGAGACCATTTACCAGATAGTGCCAAACAGGACTCTTTAGAGATGAAATACTCTCATATTTATTGAATTTTTTCACATTACTTTATGAAGAGTTCTTACAAGTTAACTGCTATTCCGAGTAGTTTACATGAAAGAAACCATTTAATTTGTACCACTTTGAGATCTTTGATACTATTATTATTCTATTGTTATATATAAAGAAACTGAAGATCGGAGCTATTCAGTTGTTAGCCCAAGGTCTCACAAGTACTAAATTTTAAGAGTTAAACCTCTGAACAACACTGACTCAAGTTGCTTTCTTTTAACCAGCATATGCTACCCTTTCTCTTCTGATATTGTAAGTTATAAACATCACTTAAACCTGGTCATACATGGGTTCTTTCTTGAAAATAAACGTAATGGAATAAAAGCATAGCCAGCGGTAATTATGGTAGTGGCGGTGGTCTTAATAATAGAAAGGGAAAGGCTTTGCACAAGACACTACTCAGTCTTGAAATGAATTGAAGCACTTCTTCCCTCCATCCTTTACACTTGGCTAAGCTATTTCTTCTCTGGTAAATATAGACAGAATGATTATGCTTCCATGATACCCAAGATGTTTTCCTGTCACGTCCTACTAGTCAAGTGATACATTCAGACAACGCCTTTGAAATTTTAAAAAATAGGACAAATGGCTATCCTTCCTGGGAATAGCCTCTGGTGTCTATCCATTTGCCTTTATATCCTCATCCTTTCATTCAAAGAGTCCTCGATCTCTCTGTACCTTAATAATTCATATCTGAGATGAAGTCAGTTCAACATGAGGAAGGGGGTGTATCGTTTAACATATCAGAGAGTGTTATATAGTAAAAGCATTTTTTGCCAGAAAGCATGAAAGTATCCCTAAGTCTTCTTACAACACCAACAGAAGCCTTTGTCATTTCTCTATTTGTCTTAACCCACTAGAAGTGTTAGTTTGCAAATAGAAAAGGAAGCACAGGAATCGCACATGCAAAGACTGTGCAGCTGTACAGATTCTTTACTGTCTTTTCTGTGTCACTATAGGTCCAGGGCATGCCCTCAATCTGGACCATCTGCTCAGGGCCCTACTGTTTCAGGTAGTAATTACAGAAATCTATTTCTGAGATTTCAGTAAAATGCTTCTACAAAAAAAAAAAGTCACTGCTTTTGTGTCTTATTCCTTGTAGCTCATCAGCTGAAATACTAAAATGGGTCAAGCTAAAGAAAAGGATTTTAAAAAATATAAAAGAATTAATTCATGAGCCAAAGTTGTTTCTGTACTCAGCACACACTAATGTACAGAAGTTTCTTTTCTTTTTTTATTTTTTTGCCTCCATGGTTATTGCTGGGGTCAGTGCCTACACCATGAATCCACTGCTCCTGAAGACCATTTATCCCCCTTTGTTGCCCTTGTTGTTATAGTCTTCTTGTGGTTATTATTATTATTGTTGATATTGTTCATTGTTGGATAGGACAGAGAGAAATGGAGAGAGGAGGGGAAGACAGGGGGAGAGAAAGACAGACACCCACAGACCCGTTTCACCACCTGTGAAGTGACTCCCCTGCAGGTGGATCCTTATGCAGGTCCCTGTGCTTTGTGCCATGTGCGCTTAACCCGCTGTGCTATCACCCAACCCCCTATACAGAAGTTTCTTTTCATTAGCTGGTCAAACCATTTAAGCACAAAGCTAGTTAGTATTAAAAAGTTAAAATACTTCCTTTGGGTGGATTTAGGGTAGTTGAGTATTCTTCATCAGTGAAGCTCTAAAGCTCTAAAAAAAGACTCTCTCTTTTCTGCCATCAAGGGTATTGTTGGGACTCAGTGCCAACACTAAGAATCCACTGTTCCTGGTGGCCTTTCCCCCACCTTACCCCCATGTTATTATATAGTGTCAGAATAAGACACTGGAATTTGAGGAGACTATATTCAAGATGGGTGAAGGAGAAAGGAGATTATTCACATGGACCAATATTTCAGATTACTCCTCAAACTCCGGTCGGTCCTGAATGGAAAGATAATGTTAACATTATCTTTATATCATGAGTTAGCCTCAGGTTACAGAAGCAGTCATCCAGGGTAGGGTACTGGGAATCTCGTTTACCAGGAGCAAGAATGAGAGAGTGGATAGGCTTACTGGGATCCCCCTCCCACAAAAAAAAAAAAAAAATACTAAATTCTCTCTAGTTTCCCTCTCAGTAGGACAAGAGAGATTGAGAGAGGAGGGGGATATAGGGAACAGAGAAAGAGAGACACCTGCTGCAGACCTACTTTGCTATTGTAAAGCATCACCACTCCAGGTGGGAAGCAGAGATTTGAACCCAAGTCCTTGTGCAGATCTTTGAGCTTAGTACTATGTGTATTTAATCTGGTGCACCACTGCATGCCCCACCCACAGTTTTCTTCACATGAAAGTTCATTGGCTTCTTTAGTCCTATAGCTGATTGACTAACATCAAGTAACGTTAGGCTTCAGAATTTATTTTCAGTTTCCTTTCTACTTTGCTTTTATGAAACTTCTTTCCATGTAGATCCAGATAAAACCTAACTCTTTCTTTTTTTCTATGGCTTTGCATATTATTTCCCTTGCCACCCAAGACCAAAACTTAAATTATTACTATAATTCTTTGGTCTGAAATAATATGATTTCCTTCTGAGAAAGAATAATTTTAGTGTTTTATATAATTAATTCTATTGCCATGTGTATTTTTATTATGAAGTTTTCAAAACTTTTTTTTTTTAATGAGGCCTTAGTCCGTCATTAAAAGTTCTTGCATAAGCAGATCCTTCCTGTGCTTTTTTGTAATCTTTTCGGGTTTGAAACAGCTTTGTCTTTAATTACAGAAATAAGGAGAGGCAGCTGTGTGTGTGATCAGATCATTTGCACCTTTTCCATAAAATTTCAGTTTGTTGCTGTTTCTCTACTTCTTGGTAGGAACAGCTACCTCTGTCTTATTACAAACGCTAGAAGAATAGATTGGTGCACTGACTTGATCTAGAAGTATTTGTCTTTTCTTCTGCTTTCGGCTTCATTCCTCAAATAGCTACTAGAAATTCTCTTGCAAATTAACAGCAGTGTGGTTCCTGAGGTGGCACAGTGAATAAAACATCAGACTCTCAAGCATGAGGTCCTGAGTTCGGTCCCTCGTGGCACATGTACCAGAGTGATGTCTGGTTCTTTCTCTCCTCCTATCTTTCTCATGAATAAATAAGTAAAATCTTTTTTTAAAAAGAAAGGAAGGAAGAAAATTAACAGAAGTTAAGGTTTTTAAGTCAGTAGCTCATCTAACATATTCAAACTGTAATCTGAAGCACCAGTTCTATTGATAAGTAATTTTCATTGCTCATATTGGAGTATTCACTAATCTTGTTTCATATTTGTAGAAGATCATTTAGCTCCATTCCATAAAAGCTAATGTAGGCACTTGACATTTTATACTGACGCCCTTAATTTTCTGTGCAAGGCATGTATCCGTTATCTTACATCCTCAGTGAACAGAGTCTCCTTATCATTGACCTATTCTTTAAAAAATTTTTAAAATATTTATTTATTTCCTTTTGTTGTCCTTGTTATTTTATTGTTGTAGTTATTATTGATGTCGACGTTGGATAGGACAGAGAGAAATGGAGAGAGGAGGAGAGGACATAGAGAAGGGAGAGAAAGACAGACACCTGCAGACCTGCTTCACCGTTTGTGAAGCGACTCCCTTGCAGGTGGAGAGCCGGAGGTTCCAAGCGGGATCCTTAAGCCGGTCCTTGTGCTTGGTGTCACGTGCGCTTAACCGGCTGCGCTACCGCCTGACTCCCATTGACCTAGTTTTTATGAAAAATATTTACGGCTGTTTCTCTTGCCAAAGCACCTGATGACTGCGGGCTGGGTGATGGTGCACCTGGTTGAGAGTCCATGTTACAATGCACACGGACCCAGGTTCCAGCCCCACCTGCAGAGGGGAAGCATCGGGAGCAGTAAAGCGATGTCACAGACCTCTCTGTCTCCCTCTCTAGTTCCCTCTGGGTTCTGTCTTTCCAGTAAATAAATAAATAGGGATAATATATATGAACCTGGTGACATGCTGCATTAAAATAAAAGTTTACTTCTTACTATGGTATGCAGGGAGAGAAATGGAGAGAGGAAGGGAAGTCAGAGAGGTTTTCATTTTAATTTCTAGCTAATAATTATTTTCACCTGTCCAACAAAAAACACTTTAAGCACTTTCAGAACATGTATATTGGAAAATATCCAATTTTTTAACCTTCTCTGATTACTCCAAGCAGACTTAACTTAATGATATTTACTAGGATTCTACTTTATGCAAGGTGAAATTTTATGTGTTAGAATACATGCATAAATAAAACAGACAAAATGTCTATCTTCCAAAGTATGTTACAGAAAGGTGTAGATATATATATTTTTTACCCTTCTGGGCTATTCAAGACTAGACAAATCAAACAACAACAACAACACATATTACTAAGAGAAAAAGTAAATACCCTATTCTGGGGTTTAAAAAAGAAATGGAAATTATTAGGAACATATATACCTCCTGTGTATGTATGATAGGCTGGCAGACGACTTCACCAATGTGTCCTAGAACTCCACCTCACCAGACCCCTGCCCCACTAGGGAAAGATAGAAACAGGCTGGGAGTATGGATTCACCTGCCAATGCCCATGTCCAATGGAGAAGCAATTACAGAAGCCAGACCTTCCACCCTCTGGTAGTGGGGATTGTGTAAAATTGTATCCCTCTTGTCCTGTGGTCTTTTTGATCATTATTAAATCAATAAAAATAATAAAACACATCATGCATAATTTGTCTGCATGATTTTAAACATCATTCTGATTAGCTTCTTTAAAAAAAAACAATATTTATTTATCATTTAAGAAAGAACCAGAACATCACTCTGGTACCAGGTAGTGGCACACCTGGTTGAGTGCACATGTTACAACATGCAAGGACCTAGCCAGATTCTACCCCCTCAACCCCCACCTGCAGGAGGAAAGCTTTGTAAGTGGTGAAGCAGGGCTGCAGGTATCTCTCTGTCTCTCTCCTCTCTATTACCCAGTTCCCTCTCGATTTCAGGCTGTCTCTATCCAATAAGTGAAGATAATACAGAAGATCACTCTGGCACATGTGATACTGGGGCTCAAACGTGGTATCTTATGCTTGAGAATCCAACGCCTTAGTCACTATGCCATCCCACAGGCAACCTAATAAGTAATTGCTGCTGCTGCTGTCTTTGTCTTCATCTGTATCTTCATCTCTTCCTCCTCCATTTCCTCATCCTTCTTTCTTCTTGATAGAAACAGAGCAAAATCGAAAATGAATGGAGGATAGGAAAGGAGAGAGAAAAAGATACTTGAAGCACTGTTTCAAGGTTTGTGAAACTCCCCCACTTCTACTAGACTTGAACCCAAATACTTGAGCATGGTGGTAGATATAAAATACATAAAAGGCAGATATGTCACATCCTCTGAATAGTCTCTTAATGCTGAGGAATTTGGAGGGAAAGAATAAAGGGTCAGAAAAGCAGTGAAACAAATTCTACCTTCTCTGAGGCGAAGGAGAAGAGAGTCAATAAAGAACTTTAATAAAAGTAAGCATGAGTAAATGGAGGACAACACCATTGAAGAGAAGTCTTTATCTTAAAGGTCATCATTCTTCCTTCAGGATCCCTACTTCCCACCCAAGACATCTACCCTTTTTAAAATATGTGTTTTATTTATTTTGGATAGAGAAAGATAGAATTGAGAGGGAAGGGGAAAACAGAACAGGAGAGAGATACACCTGCAACATTGCTTCACCACTTATGAAGCTCTCCCCCAGTAGACAGGGACTGGGGTCTTGAACCCAGGTTTTTGTGTGTGCTCTACCAGGCACGCTATCGCAAGGCCCTGAGATTTATCGATTGTTACTGGAATTTTTTTGGGTGACAGATTTTTGCTCCCCTGCAGGGGAAAAGTGTTTTCACAGATTTGCATACTTAGGCGTGACTCTGTATGTGATTATTTTAGATAATAATAAGTGCTGTGGAGATAGTTCAAAGGAAGGAGTGGGCTAGATAGTGTTATCTCAACCACAAACTGAAAATAATTAGATGTACCTATATTTATCACTTAGCATAATAATACTAGGTAAAAATGTATGATGTGTTTACTGCTCAAACATATATTATTCTAAGGACTTCTCATGGATTAAATCACATTACCAGGCCATTATGACAGATGAAGTTGCTTCACTGGGGAATGTTTACATAAATTTTCTAAAGTAGAGACACCTATAAAAGAATTTTGCTCTTGAGCTTATACTGAATTTGTAGAGGTGTTCTGCTGCCTCTTTATATTTGTTGCACAGCTCTTTTTATTGTTATTAATTTATTTATAAAATAAAAAAATATTGACGAGACCATTGAATAAGCAGGGTACAAGAGGTACAATCCCACACAGTTCCCACCACCAGAACTGTTGGGTAGTATGCCACCTCCCCCTGGCTTCTGCTTAACCATATGCCTATATAGGGATAGATTTAATCCCATTCAAAGCTTTGGTCTATTTACATAAATCACTTTTACATTTACATAAAGCACTCCAGGGCATTGGTGGTTCAGTGATAGGATTCTCGCCTGTTCCGCCCCCCTCCTTGTCACACTCTGATTTTCACCAGTCACTTTTCTCTCCACCCTCTCTATATCACATCCTGTTTCCACCCTACTTGGAGAGTATAAAAACAGCTGCTCTTCTGATTAAAGACACCTGGAAATTGCTTTCCGGCTCCAAGAGTTCCAGAGTGTATCTCCTGCAGAAGTTAGTGTGGCACGAGTTCCTGATCCCTCTCCCACGCAGCAGCCTAGATCGGCTCCAGTTGAGTTCTCTCCAAGCCAGAGAGCACTAGCTCGGGAAGAAGTACCCTCAGGCTATCCCGGCACAGAACTTCGTATCTCATCCCTTCCCATGATAGCCATCCTAGTCTTTATCCCTCTGGGAACATGGACTCAGGGTCATTATGGGGTGCAGAAGGTGGAAGGTCTGGCTTCTGTAATTGCCTCTCCATTGGACATGGGCATTGGTAGGTAGATCCATACTCCCAGCCTGTTTCTATCTTTCCCTAGTGGGGCAGGGTTCTAGAGAGGTGGGGGTCCAGGGTACATGGGTGAGGTCATCTGTCCAGGGACAGTTTTTATGTACCTTCAGCTCTTAACTCCCACTGGTAGTTGAATTCAAAGTACCTCTTGATGTTTTTGTATATTTTCAAAGGAAAAGGGGAGAGAAAAGTATTTGTGTGTGTGTGTGTGTGGGGTCTAATTTGCTGAACTATGGTTTCCATAAATTCAGTAAAAATTCTTGCTTTAGTTTGTATTAAATATGTTTTCTAAATACAATGTTGTATGTAGTGTGGAGAGGAAGAGTTTTTTTTTAGTCCTAATTCATAGGCTATCCCCTTACAGAAGGATAATGGCACTTTCTTTTATTGGGAGTTCATCAGCCTTGAATCCTTCAGGTGACTTCATTTTAAGCCTCCCCTCTGCCCCCACACACACCCCAGGTAGAGACAGAGAGTCAGGGAAGGGTGGGGTGCAGCATCAAATTATCTTTCAGTGCAGTGGGGGCTAGTCTTGAACTGATCATTCATATGGCAATACAGCACAGCACACAAGGAAATTGGGCTATTTCTCCAGCCCTCTATGCATTTTATTTTTATTTTTAGAGATTAAATCTCAGGAATCCGAGATAGAGTTTGTCAGGGTTCCAGTCTGGTTCTCACCACACTGGAGGAAGTTTCATGATGTAGTCACTTCTCTCCCTGTCTCTCTTTCTATCTGAAAACAGTCAGCTCAGAGCACTGAAGCCTTAGTGACGACTACCGGAAGTTTAATTTTATTTATGTTCTGTGAGCGAATGAGTTCCACTTGAAAGAGAGACAGTGAATCACTTCAGTGTGACAGTGAGACATCTGGATCAAACCAGAAGACTCAAGCTTTGTTACCAGCTAAGCTGGTTCCACCTACCTCCATTCTATATATTAACACTCATTTTTCTCCAAGTCGTTTAGATTCATCAATCTATTTAGATTATATTTTTATTTTTAATGTTCTAAAATGTATATATATTATAAAATATATGTACTTTATTATATATATATATTTCTTTTTTCCACCAGGATTATTGGCAGAGCTCAGTGCCTGAAAAACTCCATTATTCCTGGCAGCTATGTTTTTGCTTCCTCTAGATAGAGTATGAGGGACGCAGAAAGATAGAGAGATGGAGCAATACAGAGAAAGTAGGGAGAGACCCCAGTGCCGCTCTACCAGTCGTGAAACTTCTATTTTGCCAGTTTCCCAAATGGTGATCTGGGCTCAAAATCAGATTCTTGTCCATGGTGATTCATAAGTTGAGGCTTCCTTCAGTGTGGTGGTGGCCAGGCTCCAACCTGGGTTCCTCACATGGTATATATTGAGCTTTTGTGAAGACCGAGATCTCTCATTTTTGTCTCTGGAGATGATTTGCTACATAGGAGCTGTTGGCACCTGTTGTTTTTACCGGGCTATGTTGTTTTCACCAGGCTGGCTTCACGGGCAGGTAACAGACGACCAGGGACTCATGGCTGGGTTGTGCGCAGTACGCAGTATCTCTTTATTCATGCAGGACGCAGCACAATCTATACCAAGTTAAGCTAAACTCTAGGTACTGTAAAACTCACAATGCTGTCTTTATATATATACTTGCCAAGTAGGGTGGAAACAGGATGTGACATAGAGAGGGTGGAGAGAAAAGTGACTGGTGAAAATCAGAGTGTGACAAGAAGATCAGGGTGTAACAAGGAGAGGGGGTGGAGCGGGTGAGAATTCTATCACTGAACCACTAATGCCCTGGAGGGTGGGTGGTGCTTGTTAACAGCGGTTATGTAAATAGAATGAAGTGGTTATGTAAATAGAATAGTGTTAAGCAGGGGGGATTTAAACCAAATGAAACAGAAGGGGTCTCATGCATACCAACAGGCACCCATATTGTCCATGCAGTTCATACAGTTGTATGATTGTATGGTTTCTTCAAGCCATGTCTATTTTTGAGTCATTCACATGGCAGAGCAGCACACAGGCAGTTCTCACCTGGTACCCTGTCTCTTCTATCTCATTCTAAAGACTGAAGTCATTTTTTTTGACAGAATTCCAAATTAAGTGGCACAGAATCATAGTGTAGGGTAAAACCTCCATCTACACATGAATTCAGATATAGGGAAGCTGAATAATTGCCTTGAATAAATACAGTTTACCAACTGAGGCAAATAATGAAAAAGGTAACAAGTGTTTAAAAAGTATACTAGCCATGAATATGTATGTGTGTCTGAAAATTTTACTAATAAAAACTAAAAATCATTTAAACATGGAAAGTGAAGGTTATGTGAAGCCTTTGTAAATGGTGGAAAATACAAAGAATTCTCAGAGGGGAGTCACATGGTAGTGCAGCGGGTTAAGTGCACAAGTACCCACAAAAGGATCCCGGTTCAAGCCCCTGGATCCCCACCTGCAGGGAAGTTCACTTCACAAGTAGTGAGGCAGGTCTTCAGGTGTCTATCTTTCTCTCCCTCTCTCTGTCTTCCCCTTCTCTTTCAATTTCTCTCTGTCCTATCCAATGACAATGATAGCAACAACAACAAACAAATAAACAACAAAGAATTCTTAGAAATTGGCAGGCAATTATCTAAAAAGAATGACTAATGATGTAAAAGGGAACTTTGCAATAGCACATCTAAATTACCAATGAATATCAATATCACAAGTAACGCAATGAATGAAAACTAATCTAAGGAAGAGTAATGAAGATGACATTTTGAAAAGACTGAATATAGCCAGCAGCAGTGACTCGGAGAGGTTGAGGAGATACTATTACTCTTCATTGCTGGTAGTTGTATGAATTGTTACAGACTTTCATTGGAAGATAGCTTCTATTGAAAATGAATCCAGTCAGATCTGATAATCTAGTTCATAAAAACATTACAATAAAATGTTTACCAAAGCAATTTAGGGAGAGAAGAAAGGTAATATCCTTTAGCTGACAAGTGGTTGACTGTAGGATCTTAGAGCAGCTAATGAGAGCAGGAAGTCTTTATAAACAGAGCCAGAGAGGATGCTGTAGTGCACAGTGCTGTCTTGATCAGGAATCCAGGACGCATGTAACTATGGGGAAATTTACATTATCATTTTGTTTGTTTCTCAGGCAGCAATAGAGAGGCCAAGAAATGAGGAAATAAATTACAACATCAGAAGCTCCTTCGATGCAGAGAGTGGCTTGAGCCTAGGTAGTACTCAGGGCAAAGCAATAAACTCAAGATGAGCTCTGCTGATGGCCCTTGAACTACCTTTTTAAAAATGAGTGTTAGCACATAGTTCAACGACTAGATGATTTGTATGTGACTAGATGAGTACATGGAAATATACTCATGTCACTAGCCAGCCTACTGTCATTGAGTCTGGAAAATAGTAAAGAGTAGGGAAGAAATGGTGGAAATAGGACTCAGTAAAAATGAAGATGTCTCTGGCAGAAATGACATGCTTTACATGATCTTAAACGTCGATTTCTATCTGTGTTTAACAAATCATGGATGAGCATCTTCATAACCATCTTTACATTCGGGTCTTCATTCTTTTTTAAAAATATTTATTTATTCCCCTTTTCCGCCCTAGTTTGCATAATTTTTTATCCCTCTGGGAGTATGGACCAGAATTCTTTTGGGGGGTGTAGAACTTGGAAGGTCTTGCTTCTGTAATTGCTTCTCCAGTGAACATGGATATTGGCAGGTGGATACATACCCCCAGCTGTTTCTGTCTTTCCCTTAGGGTAGGGCTCTTGAGAGGTAAGACTTCAAGACACATTTGTGAGATTGTCTTCCAGGAAAGTCAGGATTGCATCCTAATAGCGTCTCCAACTTGTTGTTTAATAAACAGGAACCGAAAGGTAGGAAGAGAGCAGATGAAATTAGGGTTCTTCATGTGGGAAGAAGCTAGGAATCTATTTTAATTATGTTCCAAGTGGGCCCATGACTTTAGTAATTTTTGCTTGAGCTCCATAGAAGCATGCAGATGACTAAAAGTAATGAATACTGTCTGGGAAGCTGGCTTCGGAGTTTAGGATAAGACTAGAACTGTTTTAAAAAGGCCTGAGAAGAACAGAGTTAATGATCTGTGCTAACCAGCTCAAAATATGGACAGTAAATGCAAGTAAGACATCCACAAATGATGGTACCTTTGATGCCTGTGAATGACAGAAAGAAAAACTGTGTTAAAGGGTAGTGGTGTTTACTCCAGAGCCCTACCCCCACTAGAGGAAGATAGAAACAGGTTGGGGGTCTGATGGACCTGCCAATGTCTCTGTCTAGTAGTACAGAATTCAGAACTCCCACCTTCTGCACCCCAAAAAGAATTTTGCTCTATATTCCCAGTGGGGGAGAAGTCATGGGGGTGGGGAATGACCAGAAGGCTCTGAACTCCAACTCCATTAAGCCTTAGAAAAGAGAAAAAAGGGAGGGACATTTGGATATAGTAATTGGTGTACGTGTGAAAGGAAAGGAAGAAAGGACCTTAAAATGGGCAAGTGTGTACAAATCTAGACAGATAGTTGTAAAAATAATAGTTGACCCATATCTAAAGCCTTAGGAGAACTGCTGTAGCTTTCAGTGGGGGGATTGGGGGTCCAGAACTCTGATGGTAGCAACAGTTGTACCTCTGCTATCTTGTAATTTTGTGAATCAGTATTAAATCACTAATAAACAATCAACCTGCCAATGCCCATGTTCAGCAGGGAAGCAATTATAGAAGCCAGACCTTCCACCTTCTGCACCCCATGATGACTCTGGGTCCATACTCCCACAAGGTTAAAGAATAGGAAAGCTATCAGGGGATAGAAGAGATATGGAGTTCTGGTGGTGGGAATTGTGTGGAGTTGTACCCTATTTATCCTATGGTTTTTGTTAGGGTTTCCTTTTTATAAATATTTTTTAAATCACTAATAAAAATGGCTTCTTAAAAAATAAGAACATAAATAAGTATATTAATAAATTTTAAGTATTGACTTAAAAAAAGAATTAGTGTTTGTGAAGGTATTGGCAGACAATATACAAGAAACTAATAGACATTCTCAGAAATTAAAAAGATCGTTATCATTATTTTAAATTAGAATGATCATTGATGGCAGAGAAAAGAGATTGAAAAGGATACAAAAAGCTTTCTTTTTACTGTTGTTTCTTGGTCTAGGGAGAATATAGAAACTTTAAGCTGAATGTAAAATAAACATTTATTAAGGTTAGACTAGATTTTTTTTTTTCACTATCTAAAAGTGGCTGTCATTGACTTCTGACTGACTGAGTTGCTGAAAATGTATAGAGAAGGAAGAACCAACACTTGTAGCCTGGCATCAGACCTTTTTGAAAAGGGAAATGAGGGGGCCAGGTGGTAGTACACCAAGTTAAGTGCTCACAGTGTGAAGTGCAAGAACCTATGTAAGGATCCAGGTTAGAGCCCATGGTTTCCCACCTGCAGGCAGTTATTTCACAAGCGGTGAAGTAGGTCTGCAGGCACCTATCTTTCTCTCCCCCTCTCTCAATTTCTCTCTGTCCTATCCAATAACAACAACAAAAAGGGGAGTGGAGTGGCCTCCAGGAGCAGAGGATTCATAATGTAGGCACCAAACCCCAGCAATAACCCTGGAGGCAAAAAAGAAAAAGAAACAATTTCCTAATTTACCCTATTGAGTTCAGCATATCTTTTTAAAATAAGAATATTTGGGAGTTGATAATGTCACACCTCACCCACTTACACATAGAGATATCAGAATGATTGATCACTAGGATGTTAATTTTGTACCAAGAAAATGGGATTTCAGGCCTTTTACAAAAGCAAAGCACAGTTGCAGTTATCTGTAGCCTAAACTTAGAAGTGGTGCTCATGTTTCATTGAAAACAAATACTTTTTCCTTAGACTCTTACTGTAGCAACCCAGACATGCATGAGAGAGAGAGAGAGAGAGAGAGAGATAGAGAGAGACTCCCAAACACTTCCAGACTAACTTTCTTAAAGACCTTCTCTGCAGAGAAGCAATCTGTGGGACTCATTAAAGTCTGAATCTCAATCAACAAGTACACAAAACCTGAAGTATTCAAATACGCAGCACAATCAAGGAAGCACACCGGCTGATTGTTAAAATATGCAGCCTGTTGAGTAAATCCCATTTTAGGAAAATATATTATTTCAGTTGTCAAGTATATTAGTTTTCTTCCTCCCCCCAAAAAAACAGACATAAGAACTTGTGAGGCAAGATACAATGTATTAAAAGGTTGAGAGAGAAGAAACTCCTAGGCTTTTCTCTTGGTTCAGAGGTATGGCCTCTTGGAGAAGGTTCTGCTATTCTTGTAAGAAGTGGAGGTGAACAGCAGGATTTAAAAAAACAAACAAAACAAACAAATAAAGAAAAAAGGTACTCCAGTACATTACAGATGTTTTCTTTAAAAAAAATCTCAGAAAGTCAGAATATTATTAGTTGAATATCAAATGGCAAAATTATTTCTTCATTCATTCCCCAGAGGAATGACATCTTAGTCTGTTGGGACAGAAAACAAATGCCTACAGGATAGCAACCAGGCAGAGAAAATGAAGCAGTTGGCAAAATTGGCAGAAATTGCTTTTTTAATCTTCCAAGAAAATATTGTGAGGCAACACTGCATTTAGCACAGTCTTGATAACAAAACCAGTTCCTTATTTTGTGCGTTATATTTTTTTAATATTTATTTCCCCTTTTATTGCCCTTGTTGTTTTATTGTTGTTGTTACTGATGTTATCGTTGTTGGATAGGAACTAGAGAAATGGAGAGAGGAGAGGAAGACAGAGAGGGGGTGAGAAAGACGCCTACAGACCTGCTTTACCACCTGTGAAGTGACTCCCCTGCAGGTGGGGAGCCCCTGGGATCCTTAAGGGTCCTTGTGCTTTGTGCCACCTGCGCTTAACCCGCTACGCTACTGCCCAATTCCCTGTGCATTAATTTTTAAGGTTCCTGTTCTCTCACAAAGAAGAAAGCTGTAATATTAAGATATTATGGCCCATGCTTAAAATATACAGCTAGATGTGTTACTTTAGTAATCTTATGTATCTTTATTTAATGTGAAAAGAAACATTGAACAATATTTATCTAGTCCCTTCTTTGGGTGAATTCAGATTGTGATGGAAAGGGAGATGGCTGGTTTCACAGAAGCAGGCATTGTGCAGCCTTCCCATAAATGTGCAGATGGTTAGTTGCTAATATCAAGTAGTCTTTTTGCACAGATGGAGGAATAAAAATGATTAGTGGAAATTACACAGGAAGATTCATTCAGATCGTAGCAAATGTAACAGTATAGGAGTTATGGTTTATATTTGTGAGCTAAAATAGGGTGTAAAGAAATTGGCCTATCAAAAAATGCAATCAATTCAGCCACCAGTACCCAGAAATCCTATAACATATTAAACTTAAGGTTATTTTAGAACTACTCAGGAAATTACAGTTTCGCTTACTTTTTACTCTGGGCTTTCCCTTCAGCTGATCGTGGCATATTTTATTAGCAACATTGTTTCTCTCAGAAATAATGGTTTTGTTTATTAACACCTCTGGGAGACTACCCATTTTAAGTTTTTGAGTTCTCTCCTTAATGACCAAGCTATGCTACATTTTACAACTATGTAAAGGTTAGTGTAGTATTTATGTAAAACAAACACATAGTATTTATGGAAAACAAACACAAACCTTGTAGGTACATTTGTGAGAGTATTTAATTTTTCTCAGGTCAAGGAATATCTGAATTCTTTCTAATTGTATTCCAGAGAGTAAACATGCTGATCAAACTTGGTATATTTACTTTTTTCCGACATTTCTCAGACTATAACCCCAGGCTACTTTAAATATATTAAAAAATAAGTAAAATATTTCTTTCAAAGAAAAAAGACTCACCTAAAAGGCTTAGGAAGATGACTCAAACATATTTCTAAAAGAGTTTTAAAATGTAATGGTAAATGGCCTTTGTTTTTAAAGTATGAGTACATTGTTACCATTTCTTTTTAAAGAAAAACAAGATGAATTTAAGTTGATTTTACTTTACTTTATATCTTGTCTTCACCAGAGCTTCATACCACTCTAGGACAACTTTTTCAGATAGAAAGAAAGAGACAGAGCGATAGGGATACAGAGGGAGAGAGGAAAAGAACTTAATCTTTTGTACTGAATCTTCCTTCCGTGTGGTGGGGACAAGGCTTGAAGCTGGATTACATGTGTACAGACATCCTGTGGTGTGAGCTATCTTGTTGTTTAGAATAACGTTTTTTATTTGAAGAGGCTAACAATATATACAGTACAGTTGTTGGCATATGCGTACAATCTCACATGCCACCTCCAACTTGGGTCCTTTTCCATCAACATGTACCAGGACCTAAAAGCTCTTCCCCTGCCCCCCACACTCACCTGACCCCCTCTCCCAGAATCCTTTGCTTCATTGCAATATACCAAGGGAGTCCAAGTTTTACGTTTTTTACTTCATGTGCCACCTTTCTGTTCTTGTTTCTTAAGTTCTGTCCAGTCATCATCATCATCATCAACAACAACAACAACAACAACAACAACAACAACAAAAATAAACCCATAGAAAAGTGAGGAGAGGGGGTCGGTCAGTAGCGCAGTAGATTAAGCGCATGTGGCGTGAAGCACAAGGACCAGAATAAGGATCCTGGTTGGAGCCCTGCTCCCCACCTGGAGGGGCGTCGCTTTAGAGGCGGTGAAGCAGGTCTGCAGGTGTCTATCTTTCTCTCCCCCTCTCTGTCTTCCCCTCCTCTCTCCAGTTCTCTCTGTCCTATCCAACAACAAAAGCAGCAGTGGCAAGATTAACAGTAACAACAACAACAAGGGCGACAAAATGGGAAAAATGGCCTCTAAGCCCCAGCGATAACCCTGGAAGCAAAAATAAATAAATAAATAAATAAAAGGAAAAGTGAGGAGAAAATATGGACAGAATACTCATTAAAGTAGAAATCCAAAGATTAAAAATAAGTGTATGGCACTGATGGAAAAAAATAGATACATTGACTTATGTATCACAGTAAAGAAGAAAAAATAAAAATAAAAAACAAAAAATGTGCAGATTCAGTATGTGATAAGTTTCAATTTACATCAGTATTTAACCCACTGAGGAAAATTTCCATTTAAATACACTCAAAATTTGTTTAACATTTTATTATTAAATATGCACTATATGCCAGGACCTGTTCAAAAATTACGAGAAAAAGCTAGAGAGAAGAGACCAGTTTACATACAAATAGAGTATAAACTTCTGGGTGCACAGGCAGTGGCATACCTGGTTAAGCACTCACATTACAGTTTTGAAGGACTCAGGTTCAAGCCTCTGGTCCCCACCTGCAGCAGGGAAAGCTTCTCAAGCAGTAAAGCAGGGTTGCAGGTGTCTCTCTTTCTCTTTCCCTATCTCCCCTCCCCTCTAAATTTCACTCTGTCTCTATCCAATAATAAATAAATAAAAGGTTTTTTTTTAAAAGTATAAACTTCTTGTGGGAGAGACAGCTAATAAGCAGTAAATAAATATATGGTAGCCAGGCAGTAAGCATGTGCTGAAGAAAAGAATATGGCCGTAGTGTGACTGGTGAGGAGTTAGGTCATTTTGTCGAAGATCACTAGAGAAATTGTTTTCCTCAGTGGCTTTTATGTAAACTAATGAAATACTTTCATAGAAAAGAGGAGTAAAGCTTAAAAAAAAAAGAGGAAAAATGTTAGCATAAAGATATAGGACAAGAGGTAGTTTTCTGTGCTATGGGTAAACGTATAGCATGATGTCTTTCTCTGCCATGCTTTCCTGTACTGTTATAAATGGTTTTCATTAAGGAGATAACAGTACTAGTAGCAAGGATTCATAATGAGCACATTTTATATTTAGTATAAAGCGGAAATAACCTTAAATTTATTAAAATGCAATGATAAAATAAAAGTATGATAGATCCAAATAAGGAGAGATTGCATACCCATGGAAAAATAGATATAATACTCTACTTAGTAAAAATGTATGAAATTGTATGTCCAGTGTATCTGCAAATATAGAAAAAAATATATGAATTCATCTTTCCCTTTCTGTATATCTTTTTTCTCTCACATTCACATACACACACACTGAAATGTTATCATCAAAATATTAACAAGGATTTTCTAAGGGAATTGGATGTTGAGTGCTTTTTAAAATCTTTCATTTTTATTGTTATTTAGAATAAACATGTTTTATTTGGCATATAAAATAGTTGTTTTCCTGTTTGAAAATAGTATTTTATGTATTTATTTATTACTGGATAGAAACAAAGAGAAATTGAGAGGATAGAGAGGATAGATACACCTGAAGCACTGCTTCACCACTCAAGAAGCCTGCCCCCTGCAGATGGGGACCAGGGGCTTGAACCTGGGTCCTTTAGCACTGTAATATGAGCGCTTTATCAGCTGCACCACCAGCTGGCCCCTGTTTTAAAACATACTAAACATCCATTCTGTAATAGTTACTTATAAGAAATTATACTGTGAATATGGACTAATAAAATGTTTTAAAAGTCAAGCAGATGGGAGTTGGGCAGTAGTGCAGCGGGTTAAGCACATGCACGTGGTGCAAAGAGCAAGGATACCAGTTCAAGGCCCTGGCTCCCCACCTGCAGGGGAGTCGCTTCACAAGCGGTGAAGCAGGTCTGCAGGTGTCTATCTTTCTCTCCCCCTCTCTGTCTTGCCCTCCTCTCTCCATTTCTCTCTGTTTTATCTAACAAGGACATCAATGACAACAACAATAATAACTACAACAACAGTAAAACAACAAGGGCAACAAAAGGGAATAAATAAATATTTTTAAAATTCAAGCAGACACTTAAAGTGAAATCAGTGGTATGAACTGGGAGTATGTTGTGATGTGAACTGAGTAAAAATCACTACAGTTAAGGTCAGGTATGCAGGATATGCACTGTTTTTTTCTTTCCTCCATAGTACCTTACAGCAGAAAGGAAAAACAAACAAACAAATAAACAGAGATCTTTAAAGTCAATCTTCTTCTTCTAGCGTTTGCCCTTCTTCCGTAGCCAGTCAACAGCGTTAGGTTGAGCCTGATGTAAAGTTTCGAGACCTCCTTTGAATCTGGAGAGGTGGCAGTCGTTGACTATGTGGGTCATAGTCTGTCTGGAGCCGCAGGGGCAGTTCGGGTCGTCTCTGGCCCCCCAGCGATGGAACATAGCGGCGCACTGGCCATGGCCTGTTTGATAGCGATTGAGGAGGGCCCAATCATAACGTGCTAGGTCAAAGCCAGGTTGATGCTTGCAGGGGTCTGTGATGAGGTGTTTGTTCTTTACCTCAGCTGACTGCCAACTCTGTTTCCAAGAGTCTGGAACAGAGAAGTTCAGTGTAGGCGTAGGGGACCAGATTGGGTGACGAGACATCAAGCTTTGGACAGGTTGGGCGAAGATATCCGCGTATATTGGCAGGTCTGGTCGAGCGTAGACGTGGGAAATGAACTTAGATGATGCCGCATCCCGACGAATATCTGAATGATTTCTGGGGTGATGTTACCATAGCCAGCAGCTGTTCCCGGTTTAACCCTCTTCAAAGCGTCTTCCAGTTCAGACAGTGTAAAAGGAGAGAGTTTTGGAGATGGACAAGATAACCGGAAGTGGGATGACCACTCATGGGAAATTTCTCTTTTCCAGACTGGATCGATCTTAGCACGTCCAACTTGAGTTAGGTGACTGGCCACTGAGTTTGGAGATACGGGAGGATGGGAGACGGGAGGGGGTTGGCCACCGCCACCCAGTCTGTGAAGAAGCTTCCAGGCCTTCCCACTTGAGTGGGTGAAGTTCAGACTTTCCGTGAGTTGTTGCCAGCGGGCTTGGCGTGCTGCATCCAGGGAGGCAATGAGATGGTCAGCCACATCTGGGTCACCCGACCCATCATACTGCTTTAGTAGTTGCTCGCATTCAGCATCAAGACAAGGCGTATAGTTAGCATGTCTCCCACGAGGAATGGCTTGGGAAGCTGCTTTGAAGATGGCTTGGCGGAAGCGCCTGTAGGAATCATCAGAGGGGATAGAGTTAATTGGAATTGCAGGAATAGATTTGTTGGTAAGATCACTGAACAGACGCCAGTTTGCTTTCCGAAAGTTCCATCTTAGTTTCTCCGAGCACAGAATCAGTGGGAGCTGGAGACCAATGTGGATGATGGCTGGGCAGTGATGACTGTGCGGGAAGATCTTGAGAACTTGTCTCGTAGCGGGAAACGCTTGGCCGTTGACTGTGCTAATCCAGCACAGGTCGGGTGACGAGTCTTTATTCCATTAAAGTCAATGATGCTGAAGATATCGTAGTTAATAGTCAGTCTTTAAAGAGGCCAAGAATGTGAATACATGCTAAAGCAGCAGAGGTTTTAGACAGCCAGGTTAAGGAAAGAGTTCCCTTTCTTGACTACCCTTCTCTTCTTCACTTCTGTCATACTTCTACATGAAGAGGAAGATAATAAGATAATAAACAGAAGTTCCCTTGAGGAAGGAATCATGGTGTTGCTTCTGAAACCCCAACAGCAGTCTCCATGATTTCCAGTAGTGCAGTTATCTAGGAGAACAAAGGGGAAGAATATGAAGATTCATAAAAGTTGAAATGTGCTTAAATGTGAATTGTGCCATCTATAAAAAATAATACTTGACATTATGTATGTAAATGTACTGTTTAAAATTGAATCTTGAGCCAGTAAGATAGCTCCCTTGCATACTATACCTGCTCTGTCATATCTTGCCCCACCACAGAGAAGGGAGCTTTGGTGTTAGGGAATTTTCCCCTATCTCCCTCTGTCTCAGTCTTTCTATTTGAAAAAAAAAAAAAAGCCAATTTGATGTGATGAAGCCACAGCTCAGACATCTATGAAAAATATAGATAGATAGATAGATAGATAGATAGATAGATAGATAGATAGATAGATACTCATTCTGTGATTTTCTTTTATGGGGACACTTCTCAACTGTTACTATTCTTAGTGCAGAGGATAGAATCTGGGGCCTTTCACATACTTGAATGCGAGTCATATTGTGCAAGTCATACAGCCTTTCTTCAGTGCTATTCAGAAAATACTAGTTAACAATTCCTCTTGTATGGATTTGTGTTCTAACAATCACTATATGGAAATGATATACTTGTATTTTATCTTTTATCATCAGATCCCAGTAACAGTTGTAGTCTGGCTATTTGGAATGAACAAATTCACACATACCCCCCCTTATCCCCCCCCCCACCATCAGTTTACTGTTATTTCTTTTCATATCACCGTTTCCACAGTCTAAAAGATATGGCAAACCAGCAACTCAAATGCCATCTTTAATTCTTTCCCATCTCTGCTTGGTGCAATATCTGTCTCCCAACCTTATTGATTCTCTTTAATGTCTCTTCTTTCGTTGTACTCACTGTCACTAGTTCAGTTCAGACTTGCATGATTTCTTACTGGGCTTTATTTTTCTTCTGCCTTGTTTCCCGAAAACCATCCCATATTTTGTTCTCAATGTTCTTCTGTAAGCATCAATTCAGTTGTTTCTCTTGGGTATGAAATAACACTGAATAACATCCCCTTTTATTAGAGTTTTCAATATGAAAATGTCGAGATAATTTACTTATTCCTCAGCCTCCCAGGTCTACCTCAAAAACATGACTCTCATACCAGACATTTAAATTATCTGTAATTCCTCACAGGTGTCTCTGCTTTTCTTGCCTATATGTAAGCAACAGAATGTCCTGGCTCCTCCATCTTTTCAAGCCTCTCACCAACCTCGCTGTTGTTTGTATGTTTGCTTTAAACAAGGCCATCATCATTAGCTTCTCCTTTCCATTCTATCTCACATATAATAGACTCTGAGAAAATTGTTCTTTGTCATCCAGTATGAGATAAATGAAGCTATGGTACCTGCAGTTTCTGGATTTTTGTTTGTTTGCTTTTTTTTTTTTTTTAACCTCCAGGATTATCACGGGGGTTCAGTGCCAGCACTATGAATTCACCACTCCTGGTAGCCTATTGTTGCCATCTTATTGGACAGGACAGAGAGAAATTGAGAGGGGAGTGTGAGATAGAGAGGGAGTGAGAAAGACACCTGCAGACCTGCTTTACTGCTGCTGAAGTGTCCCCCCTACAGGTGGGGAGTGTGGGCTTGAACCTGCATCCTTGCACAGGTCCTTGTGCTTAATTCAAAGTGCATTTAACCACTGCATCACTGCCCAGTCCTGCACCTCAGCTCCTGTGCATTACAATTGTGTGTTCACCTGTCAGTCCACCCTCTTGAAAGCTCTTGGTGTAGAAATTTCATTTTTAATCTTCATATTTTCTGAACCTGATGTAGTGACTATAATCAACAAAGATTTGTTGCATCTTCAGATAAGGTAGCATAGTTATATAAATCTACCAAACTTCATTTAGAGGTTGTTATTTTACTTAGGCTGTCAGAAGTTATTATTCATATATATTCATGTATTATTCTATATATATTATTCATATATATAGTAAAATTTTGTGCATGTGTAAAAGTTTGTAGCATTTTAAAAATATTTTATTTATTTCCTTTTTGTCCTTGTTGTTTTTATCATTGTTGTGGTTATTATTATTGTTGTTATTGATACTGTTGTTGCCAGATAGGACAGAGAGAAATGGAGAAAGGAGGGGAAGACAGAGATGGGAAGAGAAAGATAGACACTTGCAGACCTGCTTCACTGCTTGTGAAGCGACCCCCCTGCATTGGGGAGCTGGGCCCTCGAACCGGGATCCTTATGCTCTGTCCTCGAGTTTGCACGCCATGTGTGCTTAACCCGCTGAACTACATCCCAACCCCCTGTAGTGTATTTCATATTCTATTAAAAAATAAACGTACAAGATAATTTCCCCAAGATTACCCATTAAAGTTACTTTTCAGATAAAGTTTGGTTGTAACTTTTTGTGTTACCCTTATATTATATATAATCTCTTAAAAATTATAAAAGGAAACTGGGAGGTGAGTCATGTCATAGTGCACAACCTTGTCTATGTTGGCCCCAAATTAGAGCCCAGATACTACATGAGAGCATCATAGTACCAGAGGAAGCTCCATGCTGTGTGTGAGGGGTAGGCCACCCCCCTCTCTTTTTATCTAAGTTTATCTTCTAGGGTATAAAAAAATGAATACGTTGGCTTGGGAATAGTACAGTCACACAGCTGGAAAATCCTGGTGCCTCAGAAATAAATGTATAGAAGTGAATAGTTATTCATCCGATATATAATGAATATCTAGTATGTGTCAGATATTGGACTCTAGAACAGATGGAAAACTAACAGCTGTATTTTCTCTCTTTTTTTGCATACTCTTTTTTATTATACTGTTTTTTTATTGGGGAATTAATGTTTTATATTCAACAGTAAGTACAATAGTTTGTACATGCATAACATTCCCCAGTTTCCCATATAACAATACAACCCCCACTAGGTCCTCTGAATCCTTTTTGGACCTGTATTCTCCCCACCCACCCACCCCAGAGTCTTTTACTTTGGTGAGATACGCAAGTTCCATTTCAGGTTCTACCTGATATTGTTTTTCAACTTCGGCCTGAGAGTGAGATCATCCCATATTCATCCTTCTGTTTCTGACTTATTTTATTCAACATGATTTTTTCAAGGTCCATCCAAGATCGGCTGAAAATGGTAAAGTCACCATTTTTTACAGCTGAGTAGTATTCCATTGTGTATATATACCACAATTTGCTCAGCCACTCATCTATTGCTGGACACCTGGGTTGCTTCCAGGTTTTGGCTATTACAATTTGTGCTGCCAAGAACATATGTGTACACAGATCTTTTTGGATGAGTGTGTTGGGTTCCTTAGGATATATCCCCAGGAGAGGAATTGCAGGATCATAGGGTAGGTCCATTTCTAGCCTTCTGAGAGTTCTCCAGACTGCTCTCCACAGAGGTTGGACCAATTTACATTCCCACCAGCAGTGTAGGAGGGTTCCTTTGACCCCACACCCTCTCCAGCATTTGCTGCTGTTACCTTTTCTGATGTATGACATTCTCACAGGAGTGAAGTGGTATCTCATTGTTATGTCTTTATTTGTATTTCTCTGACAGTCAAATACTTGGAGCATTTTTTCATGTGTTTCTTGGCCTTTTGGATTTCTTCTGTGGTGAATATTCTGTCCATGTCCTCCCCCCATTTTTGGATGGGGTTATTTGTTGTCTTGTTGTTGAGTTTGGCAAGCTCTTTATATATGTTGATTATTAAACTCTTGTCTGATGTATAGCATGTAATGATCTTCTCCCATTCTATGAGGGGTCTCTTGGTTTGGGTAGTGGTTTCTTTTGCTGTGAAGAAGCTTTTTAATTTGATGTAGTCCCATAGGTTTATACTTTTCTTAGTCTTCTTTGTAATTGAGTTTGTTTCATTGAAGATGTCTTTAAAATTTATGCAGAAAAGAGTTCTGCCAATATTTTCTTCTAAGTATCTGATAGTTTGTGGTCTAACATCCAAGTCCTTGATCCACTTGGAATTTACTTTTGTATTTGGTGAAATACAGTGGTTCGGTTTCATTCTTCTGCATGTTTCAACCCATTGTTTCCAACACCATTTGTTGAAAAGACTCTGCTTTCCCCCATTTAATAGTCTGAGCCCCTTTGTCAAAGATTAGATGTCCATAGGTGTGGGGGCTTACTTCTGGGCTCTCAATTCTATTCCACTGGTCAGTGTGTCTATTCATGTTCCAATACCAAGCAGTTTTGATGACAACTGCCCTATAATACAATTTGAGATCTGGGAGTGTGATGCCTCCGGTTCTGTTCTTTTTTCTCAAGATTGTTTTGGCAATTCTAGGTCTTTTCTGGTTCCAGATAAACATTTTAGCATTTGTTCTATTCTAAAAAATGTGGTTGGGATCTTGATGGGGATAACATTAAATTTGTAGATGGCTCTGGGTAATATATTCATTTTGATGTTGTTAATTCTACCAACCCTTGAACATGGAATATCTTCCCACTTCTTTGTGTCTTTTTCAGTTTCCTTGAGTAGTGACTCATAATTTTCAGTATACAAGTCTTTCACTTCTTTGGTTAGGTTTACTCCTAGATATTTTATTGTTTTTGTTGCTATAGTAAAAGGAATTGATTTCTGGATTTCAAATTCTTCTAGCTTAGTGTTTGCATAGAGGAATGCCACTGACTTTTGAATGTTAATTTTGTAATTTGACACCTTCCTGTATTTCCTGATGATTTCCAAAAGCTTCTTGCTGGATTCCTTAGGATTTTCTGTGTATACTATCATGTCATCTGCAAATAGGGAGAGTTTGACTTCTTCTCTTCCAATCTGTATCCCTTTAATTCCTTGCTCCTGCCTGATTGCTATGGCAAGAACTTCCAACACTATGTTGAATAATAATGGTGATAGTGGGCAGCCCTGTCTAGTACCTGATCTGAGTGGAAATGCTTCCAGTTTTTCACCATTGAGTATGATGTTGGCTATAGGTTTGCTATATATAGACTCCACTATCTTCAGGAATTTTCCATCTATTCCCATTTTTTGTAGTGTTTTGATCATAAAGGGATGTTGTATTTTGTTAAAGGGTTTCTCTGCATCTATTGATATGACCGTATTTTCTATCCTGTTTTGTTGGTTAGTCTTACTCTTCTTTGTGAGGGATAGAGCAAACAGTGTAAACAATGCAGTGGGTCTATTCGTAAGGACTCTTCCCTGGATATATGAGAAACTGTAATCAATAAGCAACCTTTTTTTTAAAGAAAATAGTGGTGAAATAAGAATTATGTTTAGAGGGCCGGGAGGTGGCACAGTGGGTTAAACGCATGTGGCGCAAAGCACAAGGACCAGTGGGAAGATCCCAGTTCGAGCCCCCGGCTCCCCACCTGCAGGGAACTCGCTTCATAGGCAGCGAAGCAGGTCTGCAGTTGTCTGTCTGTCTTTCTCCCCCTTTCTGTCTTCCCCTCCTTTCTCCATTTCTCTCTGTCCGATCCAACAATGAAGCATCAACAATAACAATAACCACAACAAGGCTACAGCAACAAAAGGGGGAAAAATGGCCTCCACGAGCAGTGGGTTCATGGTACAGGTACTGAGCCCCAGCAATGACCCTGGAGACAAAAAAAATAAAAAAAAGAATTCTATTTAATAATAACATTACTTATTATGATGACAAACTTGCTTTCATGTAAATTAAGACCTCTTCCAGAAGTGGCTATCTATAAAATTTGTATTTCATTAGATGGAGCTATTTAAGATTGTCACTTTAATGACTTATATCAGTAAGATTATTCTAATATATAAAGGATGGTAAGGAGTCACACAGAATTTGATGGAAAATGATTTTGGCAGGCAGATAGAGGGGAGATAACTGGCATAGAGAAGTCATAGCGGTGGTGAATAAATCTGTCAGGTTTGACAAGGAGGTGCAGGAAAAGTACAGAGTTTGGTTCTAAGAGCCAGCCCTGGAATCAAAGGCAATGGATGCAAATATTAAAGACTAGCATTCAAAAGAAACAGTAAAAACAAATCTGTTGGGAATTGAAAAAATATATTAAAGGAAGAATCCTAGAAAGTGTACAGTCACTTTCAATTCAGACAATATTTATGGGGGGCAAGGAGTCTGTCGGGATACATAAAGATTTTTTTTTTTGATAGGTATGATCTAGGTGTGAGAGAGGTATCATGCTGTGTTATTAGTAATAGCATCCTGGTAGGTATTATCTCCTAATGTCATGAGTAAGAATCAATCTGTCTTATTGTCACAGAGTCATTTTAATTTAGTTCTTGGGTCAGATTCCAGTTAGTTAGATAAGACCCTACTACAATGATAGTTGATATGCAGTATATAAGAATATCACCAATGGAACACAATATATAATTTTAAAAATGCATTTCATTGACAAATCTCTTGTTCACCCTTTTGTGATTTTTCCATTGATTATTTAGTCCTTGGACTTTTAAAAAACTGTTCC
This sequence comes from Erinaceus europaeus, assembly GCF_950295315.1. Lineage (NCBI taxonomy): Eukaryota > Metazoa > Chordata > Mammalia > Eulipotyphla > Erinaceidae > Erinaceus > Erinaceus europaeus. The sequence goes on along the minus strand of NC_080168.1, from coordinate 119,934,645 downwards.
CATTAGAAATTTAACTCCCTCCCCTTCTTTATTGGGAGGTTAATGTATTAAAGATAGTTGTTGACACATAAGTAAATCTTCTCATCTCCCAGTTAAGTGTGCCTATGAAATACTCTTGTACCCAATTTGGGTCCAAGCCATCATGCATCAAGGACCCCCAAAGGATGCTCAGCCTGCTTCCTTCCCCTCTTTTCCCAGAGTTCTTTTTTCTTTCTTTCTTTCTTTTTTTTTTTTTTTTTTTTTGGTGCAATACACCAAACCCAGTTCAAAGTTTTACTTTTCTTTTCCCTTTCTTTTAAAAATTATTTTATTGATGGATTCTTTATGTATAAACAGTTTTTAATACATGGGTACAATGCCTCCTTTCCTCATCATGGGTAGTTACAAACCACTCTAGCACCCAACTTAAGTCCTTTATTTTCATCATGCACCAGGGCCCCAAAGCCCTCCCTAGCCCCAGTCTCTTCTTTGTTCTCCTTCAAATGACAGAGTCATTTGACTTGGTGCAATACACAGCCTAGACATTTTCTGCGATTTCCATTTTTGTTCTTGTTTTTTATGTTCCACCTATGAGTGGATTCTTTACATCCCATCCCCTACAGTTTTTCTTATCCTTGTCCAAAGGTAAGACAAATGACTATTTCTTTGTTCTTCTTTCCTGATAAGACTATAGCATTGGGGGTGTGTGGAGAGGTGATTGCACTATTCTCTCAATCAGCATGGTTCTAGCTGTTACAGAGCTTAAGGGATTCATGGGTTTAATTAGACTGAAGTCCATAGATTGAGTTATCCTGACTATAGTGTCTTATAATTGTGATTAATTCTACTTCCTGAAGCATAATAACAAATGATAACTATACACTGATGGTCAATTTTATAATTACATACACTTGCCAGCATTTTATTTCTGAGACCATGTCTTCTGAGTGTTGTTAAATATATCCTATCCTTGGTTAAATACTCTTAAAATACTTACCCTTGAAATTAGATTTTGCTGTTCTCATTTAGAACCGTGGAAATCACAACCTTCAGCCACTAGAAAAACACTCAGGTAAATAGTCCTCAGTTTAAAATTTGCTTTGTCAATACTTTTTACAGTGATACTTTACCCAGGTCTATGGTGATGTACAGAAGGCTCTTTGGAGTTGGTCTAAAATGAGCAGGTTCCAGGGAGTTTAAACAGACAGAACACTGTGCTTGCTTGCTAAGAAATTCAAATGATTGATTTATTCAAACATTCTATCCTCACTGTCTTTTGGTCCCATGACAAACTTCCTTTTCTCAGACTCTATGTTGCTTTAGCTAGTTATAGCCCTTCTTATGTTGTCAATCCCCTCACACCACTTACAACTTCTGTAATTCTTTTTCTGAAAATAGTCTTGTCCTTTGCCCCCCCCCCCCCCCCCCGCTCCTTAGTCAGCATCATCTGATTCATCTCTTTCTTTGGGTAAACCAAACAAACTGAGCGACTTAATACTGCTAGAGAAATTCACCAAGAGCTATGAATTTCAGATTGGTTTCTAATACTGCCGGACAATTCTACTACACTTTCTCATTCTCAGAGACAGCTATCCTATTTTTCACCTATATGAATGTGTCAAACGGTCCTGTCCTCTCCCTGTTGGTTGTTTGCCTCATAATTCCTAGCCAAAATTGAAGCAGTCAGCTAAGATCTGTCTATTACTCTGATCACTGAAGCCAAAGATCTTACATTACTTTTATGTATACTATATTCCCTTTTTTTTTTTTTTTTGTATAATAGAAGTGTTTTTGTCTGAGGCAAACCTTGTCTCCCTACTTGGGTTATTAATTTTGCCATTTAAATTAAAATATCTGTTTCAGGAAAACTGCAAATTTCTTATTAACAAATAAGAAAGAACTAAATAATTGGAAAGATATTTCATACTAACACACAGAATATTCCACGGTGACAAGATATCAGTTCTTCACAACTTGATCTACAGATACAATACACAATCAAAATCCTACTGGGTAGTTTTGTGGATTTTGACAAATTGTTTCTAAAATTTATATGGAAAATCAAGAGGCCTAGAATAAATAGCATAGTGTTAAAGAACAGAGCTGGGCAAGTCCTAACATTACTCACTGTAATAACTTACTTTTAACCTACAGCGATCAATACAGTTTGATATTGGTGAGAAAATAAACAGATCGATAGAGCATGATAGAAAGCTAGGAGGTCTACATAAATATAGTCAATTGGACTTTGAGGGAGCCTTTTTAACAAACCTTAATGAAACAAATGGATATACACATACAAAAAATGCAAATCTAGGTGCAGATACTATTTATGTCAGCAAAATTAAAAATAGGCTGTACACAACTGTAAAATACAAAAATGCTGAATTACTAGAAAGTAGCATAGAATACAATACAGGGCTTTGTGTGTATTGTGGCATTTCAGATACAGCAGCAAATATGTCAGTGAAATGAATTTTATGCTGATTTGTATTGAAATTAAAATCATATACATATCTCTGGAAGACAATGTCTGTGAATAAGAAATCAGTCATGGGAGACTTCTAGAGGACTGGCTGTAGCCAGTAGCTGTAGCCATGTTTCACTTCCCCTGGTCAACTATAAAAATAAATGAAAATCACCTGAAAATTCAACAAAATATGACTAGGATTTCTTCTGAACCTCCCCAAGCCACAGGTGATTACAGACATGTGTAGCTTGTGCACAGAAAAGGGTTGAGGAAGAAATTTCCAGGACTAAAAGGCTGCACTCAAGGATGGTGGCACTAAATTGTGAGAATGACAGATAAGACACACCATTTTCAGGTCTGAGTCAAAGAACAGCTATCGAAAGAAAGAAAGAAAGAAAGAAAGAAAGAAAGAAAGAAAGAAAGAAAGAAAGGGAAAAGAAGGAAGGAAGACAGACAAACACCATCTAAGCCAAAGGTGAGTACAGACATATGTGGCTTGTGGATAGAAAGGAGGTATTGGAATGATTCCCAGAACTAAAAACTGGGACAAGGCAAAAATATAGCAGGATGCCACGAAAAGAAAGTCACAAAGACAGAATTATCAGGCTTTATCAGATTTCTCATCACAATTTCTCATCACAATTTCTCATCAGAATTATCAGATTTCTCATCACAAACCCTAGAGGCAAGGAGGGAGTGGAACTGTATAATCAAAACATTAAGAGACAGGATTTGTTGGCCGCGGATTCTATATCCTGCTAAGTTATCCTTCAGATACAAAGGATAAGTAAAGATCTCTCCAGACATTTAGAAACTGAAGAGATTTGCCACTACCAAACCTGCCTTACAAGAACTACTGGGAAGAGTCCCACATGAAGAGAATAAGTAAAGGAATTCCAACTTCAGTGAGATGATCAGTATTAAAATAGAAACAGGAACACAACAACAGGGCCAGCAAAATAGTCAGAGTGGCACAGTCCACTGATAGTGACCCAAGGCCAACTTAAAAAAGAATCTTTTAGATATTGTAAGTTAGACACAATATTCATGATAGCCCCAAAGCAAAAAAATAGCACAAAGACTTATAAGAAATATACGAACAGTAGGCAAGATCATTAAAGAAAGCTATTCACATAAAACAACAAACAAGAAAAGAGTTAAGGAGAACATAAAATAACCCCCAGACAAAGGTGTCTTCCTGTTGGATTTGCAACTCCTTCACATCAAAGATATAATTTTAAACTCAACCCTCTGGGCATGGAGAGTGACAAGAAGGGCAAATAAATGGAAGTCAATGCAACTAAAAAGCCCCTACATGAAAACAGCAAACCACACAAGATTAACCAGGAAGCCTCTAAATGGGAGAAGATATTTGCACATCGCACATCAGACTATCCGTTGATATCAAACATCTATAGAGGATTGATATAGATCTGCAAAAGAAGTAAAAATGACACAATGTAAAAGTGGGGGCACAGAACTAAACAGATTGTTTTATAAAGAATAGATCCAAGGGGCTGGGAAGTAGCACAGTGAGTTGAGTGCGCATGGCACAAAGTGCAAGAACGGGTGTAAGGATCCTGGTTCAAGCCCCCTGGCTCCCCACCTGCAGAGAGGTTGTTTCATAAGTGGTGAAGTAGGTCTGCAGGTGTCTATCTTTCTCTCCCCCTCTCTGTCTTTCCCTCCTCTCTTCATTTCTCTCTGTCCTATCCAACAACAACAACAACAACAGCTATAGCAACAACAAGGACAACAAAAAAGGGGAATACAGCCTCTAGGAACAGTGGATTAGTAGTGGTGGCACCAGGCACCAGCGATAACCCTGGAGGCAAAAAAAAAAAAAAAAAAAAAAAAAAAAGAATAGATCCACAATGGCCCACAGACACATATAAAGAAATGTTCACTCACCATTAGATAAATTCGAATTAAACTACACTGAGATACCACTTCACACTTCAGAGAAGGGCTTTTATCAACGAACCAGGAACAGACAGGTGTTGGAGAGTTTGTGGAGAAAAGAGAACTTGGCTACATTACCGGTGGGAACTGGTACAGCCCTTTTGGAAGACTGTATGGAGAATCCTTAAACAAATAAAAATGGAAGTACCTTATGATCCAGCGATATCACTGTTGGGCACTTATCCATTGGACATTAAAACATTAATTAGAAGAGACACATGCATCCTCTTATTCAGAGCTGCACTATTCACAATAGCCAAAGAGAGTAAGCAGCTTAAATGCTCGTCAACGGATGCCTGACTAAAGAAGTTATAGGAGATATACTCCATGGAATATTACTCTGTATTATGATGGTACTGTGTCCTTTGGGACAAAAATGGATGGGACTGGAGGTGGTTATGATTAGCAAAATAAAGAGATGAAAGAACAGATGGTTTTAAAAAAGAAAGAAAACCATTCACAGTTGGAAAAATTACTTGCAAAAAAATGCATCAGTGATAAAAATTTTATCTAAATTTCATAAAGAAATACTATGAGGTAGCACTAAGAATTTAAACTGCCTGACTTAAAAATTGCCAAGACCTAGTAGTCACCTCAGCAAAGAAGATAATTAAGATCTGGAAAGTTTCTCCAGATCATATGTCACCAGTGAAAATGATCATAGAATAAGGAGAATACATGACAGAACTGTTAGAATGGCCCAAATCCAGAATAATCTATTTTGAAAAATGCAGCCACTTGGGAAGACAGATAACATAGTGGTTGATTACAAAGCTTGATGTATTCTTAGCATGCAATAAGTAATAGCATTCCTTAGAATTTATCCAAATGACTTGGAAATTTAATATCTACATTAAAATCGAATGTGTGTTCTGCAGCTTTATTCATAAATGCCCCAAATTTTAAGCAACCAAAGTGTTTATTAATATGTGCATACTTTGAAATTTGTTTTGCAGAGACCAGAGACGTGTCCTACTGAGAGGGCTTATGCCTTGCGATATGCATGATCCAGGTTCAAGATCAGACACCAGGGGCCAGACAGTGGCACACCTGGTTAAGTGTACACATTATAGTGTGCAAAGACACAGGTTCAAGCCCCTGATTCCCACTTTCAGGGGGAAAATTTCACAAGTGGTGAGAAAGTCCTACAGGTTTTGTTCTCTCTCTTTAAGCTACCACCCTCTCAATATTTCTCAGTCTCAATCCAATAATAAGTAAATAAGTTGGGAGTCAAGCTGTAGCACAGCGGGTTGAGCGCACATGGCATGAAGCACAAGGACTGGCTTAAGGATCCCAGTTCAAGCCCCCGGCTCCCCACCTGAAGGGAGGTTGCTTCACAGACAGTGAAGCAGGTCTGCAGGTGTCTTTCTCTCACCCTCCTTCCCCTCCTCTATCCATTTCACTCTGTCCTATCTAACAACAATGACATCAATAACAACTATGATAAATGCAATAACAATAAAAAATAGAAAGCAACAAGGGCAACAAAAGGGAAACCAAATTAAAAAAATAAAAATTAAAATAAATAAGTAACAATTTAAAAACGAGAATTGTCCTTACATTAACGGAAGCTCCTCTTCTCCCTCTCCCTCTCTCCCTCTCTCTACCCTTCTCTCTCTCTCTCTCATTTTACTGGAGGATTAATGCTTTACACTATAGATATCAACACCTGAATAAAATTTCTCATTTCAACACAGTAGGTGTCAGAAAAACACTCTCACCCCTTTCTTAGGTTCTTCACCACTGCCATGTACCAGGAATCCAAAATCCCCATCTCTAACCCTTCTTCTCCAGAGGCCTTTGCATTGTTGTCGTACATCAAACCCAGCCAAAGTTTTAGTTTGTGTTTTCACACTCTGTCCTGGTTTCTTAATTTCATCCCACCAATGCAGTTAGCATGTATTCCAATCCTTTTCTTTTTAACTTATTTCACTTATCGCAGTTGTATCTAGCTCCATCCCAGATGAGACTTCTTAACAGTTGAGTAGTAAATTGTCATTGCAATCCTAGGTTGTTTCCAAATTTGGACAATTAAAAATTGTCCTATGAACATAGGTGTACATAGATATCTTTGGTTTTTGTTTGTTTTTTATAAGGGACTTTTGAAAAGTTTTATTATATTTTACATTTATTTTATTGAGAGAGAAAGACAGTGACAGAATACTATTCAGCTCTGGCTTATGGTGGTGCTGGGTATTGAACAATTAAAGGAGGCAACCATCACCAAGCCTGCCCTGAAAGAGGGTCTAAAAGATCTCTTATAAACAAGAACATCACCATAATACTTGAGATATATCAAAGAAAATAAAAAATTTTGAATAATGGCACTACAATACATTAAATCCATAATATCAATAAATGTCAATGGCTTAAATTCACCCACTAAAAGGCACAGAGTGGGAGGATGGATCAGAAAACAACCCAACCATATGCTGCTTGCAAGAATCACACCTGACCCAACAAGACAAACACAGACTTAAAGTGAAAGGATGGAAAACTATCATACAGGCTGATGGACCACAAGAAAAGTCAGAAACAGCCATTGTCATCTCTGACACCATAGAATTTAAATTAAAGTAATAAAAGATAGGTAAGGCCATTACATAATCATTAGAGGATCAATCTACCAAGAATATTTAACAATTATTAACATCTGTGCATCCAATGAGGGACCATCTAACTACATCAAACACCTACTAAAAGAACTACAAAAATACATCAATAGTAATACAATAATAGTGGGAGATTTCAACACCCCACTGTCACACTTAGACGTATCAATGAAGCAGAGAATCAACAAAGAACAAGAGAATTAAATGAAGAGATGACTAGACATTCTGAACATTTTCAGAGCCTGTCACCCCCCCAAAACAGGAATACACATTCTTTTCAAATCCACACAGCACATACTCAAGGATAGACCACATATTAGGCCACAAAGACAGTATCAACAAATTCAAGAGCATTGAAATCATCCCAAGTATCTTTTCAGGCCACAGTGGAGTAAAGCTAACATTCAACAACAAACAAAGAATTACTAAAAGTTTCAGAATTTGGAAACTCAACAACATGCTGCTTTAGAACCACTGGGTTAGAGAAGCACTCAAGCAAGAAATTCAAATATTCCTGGAAACAAATGAAAACAAAGACACAAGTTATCAAAGTTTTTGAGATACAACTAAAACAGTATTGAGAAGGAAACTCATAACCATACTATCACATATTAGAGGACAAGTAAAAGCTCAAATAAATGACCTTACCACACACCTTAAGGACTTAGAGGAAGATGAACAAAGGGACCGTAAAGCAATCAGAAGGAGGGGAGTCACTAAAATTAGAGCAGGAATAAACAACATCAAAAATAAGAGAACCATACAAAATATCAGTGAAGCCAAATGTTGGTTCTTTGACAAATTAAACAAGATTGAAAAACCCCTATTCAGACTCACTTAAAAAAAAAGACTTAAATAAATAGAATTGTTAACGATAGAGGAGATATCACAACTGACATCACAGAAATCCAGACAATCATGTGAAACTTCTATGAAGAACTATACACCACCAAGCTAGAAAATCTGGAAGAAATGGAAGAATTCATAGAAACACATTTCCTTCCAAAACTGAACCAAAAAGAACTACAAAACCTAAATGAACCAATCACAGACAAAAAAAATAGAAACAGTTATTAAGAATCTTCCCAATAACAAAAGTCCTGGACCAGATGGCTTCACAAACTTATTCTACAAAACTTTCAGGAAACAGTTTATACCTATAAGTCTAAAGCTCTTCCACATATCGAACAGGGAACACTCCCTTCCACCTTTTATGAAGCCAACATCACCCTGATACCAAAAGCAGACAGAGACACAAGAAAAAAAGGAAGACTACAGACCAGTATCTCTGATGGACATAGGTACAAAAATAAACAAAATCCTGGCCAATCGGATACAGCAGTATATCCAAAAGATTGTTTATCACAACCAAGTGGGATTTATCCCAGGAATGCATGGCTGGTTCAACATATGTAAGTGTCGGGCTGAGTTTCACTGATGGGAGACAGACGACCCAGGACTCATGATTGAGCTATAAACAGTATCTCTTTATTCATGCAGGACACAGCACAATCTCATCCGAGCTAAACTAAACTAAAACTAATATACTTGCCAAGTAGGGTGTAAACAGGATGTGATGTAGAGAGGGTGGAGAGAAAAGTGACTGGTGAAAATCAGGGTGTGACAAGGAGAGGGGGCAGAGCAAAAAGACATCACGAACCAGTGGGGATTAAACCAATTCCCTGCAGTGGTTATGTAAATAGAATACAGTGGTTATGTAAATAGAATACAGTGTGTTATGTAAATAGAATGCAGTGTTAAGCAGGGGGGATTAAACCAAATGAAACAGAAGGGGTTTTTAGAAGCAGAATTTGAAGCATACCAACATGTAAGTCAATCTATGTCAATCACCACATCAATAAAAGCAAAACCAAACACCTCATGATCATCTCAACAAATGCAGAGAAAACCTTTGACAAAATTCAACACCCATTCATGGTCAAAACACTACAAAAAAAAAATGGGATTAGATGGGAAATTCCTCAAGATAGTGGAGTCCATATATAGCAAACCTACAGCCAACATCATACTCAATAAACAGAAGCTGAAAGCATTCCCCCTCAGATCGGGGACTAGACAGGGCTGTCCACTGTCACCATTACTCTTCAACATAGTATTGGAAGTTCTTGACATAGCAATCAGGCAAGAGAAAGAAATCAAAGGAAAACATATTGGAAGGGAAGAAGTCAAGCTCTCATTATTTGCAGATGATATGATAGTATACATAGAAAAACCTAAAGAATCCAGCAGAAAACTACTGTAAGTTATTAGGCAATATAGCAAGGTGTCAGGCTACAAAATCAATATACAAAAATCAGTGGCATTTCTTTATGCAAACACCAAATCTGAAGAAGAAGACATCCAGAAATCACTCCCATTCACTGTTGCAGGAAAACCAATAAAATACCTAGGAATAAAGCTAACCAAAGATTGAAAAACTTGTATACTGAAAACTTTGAGTCACTATTCAAGGAAATAGAAAATGATTTCAAGAAATGGAAAGAACTCCCATGCTCGTGGATGGGAAGAATTAAATTCATCAAAATGAATATTCTCCCCAGAGCCATGTACAAATTTAATGCACTACCCAGAATTGCCAAAATAATCTTGAGGAAAAGAAATAGAAACGGAGGCATCACACTCCCAGATCTCAAACTATATTATAAGGCCATCATCATCAAAACAGCCTGGTACTAAAACAATAATACTCACACAGACCAGTGGAACAGAACTGAAAACTTAGAACTAAACCCCCACACCTATGGACATCTAATCTTTGATAAGGGGGCCCAAAGTATTGAATGGAGGAAGGAGGCTCTCTTCAATAAATGGTGCTGGGAAAACTGGGTTGAAACATGCAGAAGAATGAAACTGAACCACCTTATCTCACCAGAAACAAAAGTCAACTCCAAATGGATCAAGGACGTGGATGTCAGACCAGAAACTATCAAATACTTAGATGAAAACATTGGTGAAACACTTTCCCCCCTAAACCTCAAGGACATCTTTGATGATACACACCAAACTGCAAGGAAGACTAAAGCAGAAACAAACCAATGGGACTACATCAAATTGAAAAGCTTCTGCACATCCAAAGACACTATCACACAAAGAGACCCCTTATAGATTTGGAGAAGATCTTCACATGCCATACATCAAACAAGAGACTAATCACCAAAATGTACAAGAGCTCAGCAAACTTAGCAACAAAAAAGCAAATGACCCCATCCAAAAATAGGCAGAGCATATTAACAGAACATTCACTACAGAAGAGATCCAAAAGGCTAACAAACACATGAAAAATTGCTCCATGTCACTGATTGTTATAGGAGAGCAAATAAAGACAACATTGAGATACCACCTCAGCCCTGTGACAATGGCATACATCAAAATGGACAGCAGCAACAAATGCTGAGGAGGCTGTGGGTACAAAGAACCCTTCTGCTCTGCTAGTGGGAATGCAAACTGGTCCAGCCTCTGTGAGAGCAGTCTGGAGAACTCTCACAAGGCTATACATGGACCTTTCATATTACCCAGTAATTCTCTCCTAGGGATATATCCCAAGGACTCCATGACACCCAACCAAAAAGAAGTGTGTACACCTATATTCATAACAGCACAATTCCTAATAGCTAAAACCTGGAAGCAATCCAGGTGCCCAACAACAGATGAGTGGCTGAGAAAGCTGTTGTATATATACACAATGGAATACTACACAGCTATTAAGAACAGTACACCCACCTTCTCTGACCCATCTTGGTCAGAGCTAGAAGGAATTATGTTAACTGCTAAGTCAGAAAGATAAAGGCAAGTATGGGATGATCCCACTCATAAACAGAGGTTGAGAAAGAACCGAAAGGGAAACTAAATGCAGGATTTGACTGAGGTTGGAGTAGGGCACCAAAGTAAAAACCCTGGGTTGAGTGTGAGGGTGGATGTTCAGCTTCATGGTGAGGGGAGAAGGGATGGGAAGGGACACATGTCTTTTGGTGGTAGGAATGGTGTTTATGTATGCTCTTATCTATTTATAGTCATATAAATCACTAATTAATATAAGGGGAAAATTGATTGCATGGCTCACTTTTTAAATCACAGACTGAGTCTTTTTAATACTGAGTCTTTGAGATGTTGATTCTCTTAAAAGCTTAGTCCAGGGAGAACAGAAGCAACCGGTGGCACAGCTATATACAAATAATGTCAAAGGACATATATTATGGTGATGTATATGATACAGCAAATCCTAACAAAGGGATATTTCAAAGTTAACCCAATTGCCAAATAATGTGATTATAGCAATAACTATCTATTGTCTTCTTTTTTTAAAAAAATGTATAGTTATTTATTTTCCCTTTTGTTGCCCTTATTGTTTATCTTTTTTGTTGTTATTGCTGTCATTGTTGTTGGATAGGACAGAGATAAATGGAGAGAGGAGGGGAAGTCAGAGAGGGGGAGAGAAAGACAGACACCTGCAGACCTGCTTTACTGCCTGTTAAGTGACTCCCCTGCAGGTGGGGGGGGGGGCGGGGTCCAACCAGAATCCTTATGCTGGTCCTTGCACTTTGTGCCACTTGTGCTTAACCTGCTGCTCTAAGCCCAACTCCCTCTGTTAATCTGCTTCTAAATTCTGCTTCTAAAACCCCTTTTGTTGTACTGCTTAATCACTGTGGTCTATTTACATAACCACTAGAACCGCCCTGCCTGCAGGGTATTGGTTTAATCCCCACTGGTTATATGGAAGCTTTCTATGTTCTTTTTGCGCTTTTTTTTTTTTTTTTTTGCTCTGCTCCCTCTCCTAGTCATTTTCCTTTTGCTTGCCACTTCAGGCGAAGAGATGCATAAAAGGCGATGTATCTGATTAATAAAGGAGATGCTGCTTCCCAGCTCAGCCATGAGTCCCTGGCCATCTCTCTGCCGCCCATGAAGCTAGCCCAGCCTGGCATCCCTCTATCATCTTCTTAAATCCTAAGATAGCAGGAACCTACCACTTCCTCTATAGAACCAATATTTCCCCCAGTCCTGGAACCTCTAGGGTGGGACTCACTTTCCTACATGCTTCATACCAAATGATATCACATCTGCCAATCTCAACCTAATCAAAGCAAGGAATACCACCTCAGCTTGCTTCACTTCAGACTGTGTCCAGAGATGTCAGACATGGAATGTCAAACTTTCACCCTCATTACTTGGGTGAGACCCTTTCTTTCATGCGGTATTCTCAAATTTCATTCCAGGAGGTTCACTTCCTAACAAAATTCTAAAACCTAGATATAGACCTGGTCGCGTAAGATTGTGTGTTCAAATGTATCCATAAATTAGGACAAAATATATACCTGAAAGCAAAAATACACAATAGTCTGTAGTGAGTCAGTATAAAGTTCATAGTGAAATAGTGTCTACTTAGACTTAGGTACCCTTCTCACCTGCTTCCTATTACAGTTCTCTCACTCACTCCAATGCTAACCTCATCAAAGCAAGAACTGCAAAAGCTGAATGAGGGCAAGAGACTGGCATACTTTAATGATGACTCTTTAGTCACTATCAGGCCACCCCATCAGGTAGGGGAGTCCTGAAACTCCAAAACAGACATGATGGGCCTAGATCTCGAATTAATCCCTCTCTCCATTGTTACTGGTCATCTCTATCAGGAACAACACAATAGACCCCTTTGTTGGCCCCCATAGGACCTTGCCCTTAACTTGGATCAACAATGGTAGAAAATGTTGCATCCTTTGAAGGGAGGCTGCACAGTATACTCTATGCTACACCTGAGGAAGATGGGTCCTGATATTGGGGCAGTTTGGAACGTTCCAACTTATGAACACAGAATGTGAGCTCAGATCTACAGGGATGCAGAGGTCACACAGGCTCCTAAGCTGAATATGTTCTCCAGATCACATCAAATTGATGGGGTTTACAGTCAACAATATTTTTACCCCTATCCCATATTTGGGAGCTACTCTCTTCCCTGATCCAGCTTTCTGGTTGTTCTGCCAGCCATGATATCACCTCCCCAGAAAATAATTAGGATCCACCTGCATGTCAGATTTCAGGCTCAGGCAAAAAAAAAAAAAATAATAAAATAACATAAAATAAAATAACACTAGTGTAGCCATAGGCCCTTTGGAATATAACTAAAATATGCCTACTAGCTGCCTACAAAATGGAGGGCCCCCCAACTCTTCATCTACACTATTCCAGCCTTTAGGTTCATGATTAGTCAACAATTTGTTTGGCTTTGTATGTTAGCTCTCTTTTCAACCACTAGGTTCCAGATGCTAGCATGATGCCAACCATACTTCCCTGGACAGACAAGCCCACCAATGTGTCCTGGGGCTCCACTTCCCCAGAGCCCTTACCCACTAGGGAAATTGAAAGACTGGCTGGGAGTATGGATCGACCAGTCAACACCCATGTTCAGCGGGGAAGCAATTACAGAAGCCAGACCTTCCACCTTCTGCATCCCACAATGACCTTGGGCCCATACTCCCAGAGGGATAAAGAATAGGAAAGCTATCAGGGCAGGGGATGGGATATTGAGTTCTGGTGGTGGGAATTATGTGAAGTTGTACCCCTCTTATCCTATGGTTTAATCAACGTTTCCTTTTTATTAATAAAAAATTAATAATAAATGGGGAGATAACATAATGGCTATGCAGAATTCAAATATATTTTCATGCCTGAGGCGGTAGAGTTCCAATTTCAATCTCTAGCACCACCATATCCTAAACCTAAGAGTGACTGCTCTGGTAAAACAAAAACAGACAAAAAAAGTGATAAAGATATTCTCAAAGAATAGTTTTTACAAACGATCATCTGCTTTGAATGCTGTCAAGAAATGAGATTAAATGAAAAGTGATTATGGGCTATATCCAATTAGAAGCCTCTAAATCATTCTAAGCTGAGCAAAAATCAGTCTAATAGAGATTTGGAAAATAGTTTCTAATGGTGTTGTTTGAGAGGTAAAAAAATAAAAAGGTATTACCTGGTATTTATAAACAACACTATCTAATACCTTTGCTGTGATGGGGCATGCAGAATAGATAAAGTTGAAAGAAGACATGATTAATTTCCAGCTAGTAAACACAAATATGATTAGGTAAGTAAAGGGACATTTTTAAGTATATTATAAATATCTCTAAATTCTTTGAAGCTACTATTCGCGTGCAAATGTCAGGTAATACAGAGCATTTATTCATAGGCCTTATTATATCACCGAAAGATTTTGACTGTGTTACTTTGTTCTGAATAGTGAGATTTTCTTGACTGGAATCCTGTCAGTTTTCAGAAACCTGTCTTGGCAGCTTGCCACTTGTTTCTTCTCACTTGTGTTACTGCTTCCTTTCAAAGAAACAGATCCTATGCTGTTAGACTTCAATAGCAAGAGTTATGTTCTAAAAAAAAAAAAAAGAAGAGTTCTAATTACGTGGCTCTTAAAATCCAAACAATATGTTGAGCATTACAGTATTTCACTGCAACCAACACAGGAAATTCGCCTGAGAACAATCAACAAACAACACCTTTAAGATGCTTCAAACAAAGTGGGAAACAATCCAAACAGAGTTTCATTGGCTTCTTTGTATTTGTTTAGCAAAAAGCAGGGCTTCTGTGCTAGTCCTCTGCAGAAATTGCTGCATTGTTTTATGCTGATCACACAAAAATGTCTCTCTTTTATTACTGAACTCTCCCCCACAGCAGTCTCCCAACTTGACTTCTTTTCAGGGTTCAAACAAAGACGTTTCGCAATATCTGAAGACCAAATGTCAACTCCAGCTTGTTCTCAGACTATTTCTTTTTTGTCTGCTATGAGCTAGAAATCATAAAGGGAAAATTGTAATGAGACTATCTACCAAGAGCTGTTAGCACTGGGGCTTCAGATCAAGCTACACACTTTATGAACTACACAGTGAAATATGTCCTTAGAAGTGAAAGGACAGAGAGGCCAGGCTGTGGTACACCTGATGAAGTACACGTGACCTGACTCAAGGACACAGGTTCAAGCCCCTGGTCCCCACCTTTAGAGGGAAGGCTTCATAAGTTCTGAAGCACTGCTACAGGTGTCTCTCTGTTTCTCTCTCTCCCTCTCTGTACCCCTTCTCTCTAAATTTCTCTGTGTCCTGTCAAATTAAATAAAGTTTTAAAAAATATAAAAAGAAGTGAAAGGGTGAAACCCAGTTTATACTTTTTTAATGAATTTTTTCATAATTATTTATTTATTATTGGATACAGACAGAGAGAATTTGAGAGGGGAGGGAGACATAGAGAGGGAGAGAGACAGATACCTGCTTCACCATTCCTGAAGCTTTCCCCCTACAGGTGGGGACCAGGGGCTTGAACCCGGGTCCTTGCGCACTTTAGTGTGTGCAACACCGCCTGTCCCCCCAGGTTAAACTACCATTAAACCTGCTTTATGGAACATATTCAGAGCAGGAAAATCTCTGAAGGCCATAACTCCGAAGCTCAAGATCATTTTCTTCCCCATATGCCATTTGATATTTCATTATCAGGCTGGGAGTTAGCTTATCTGCTAGAATGTGCACCTGGCCATGCATGGGCTTAAGGCTCAGAACTACTCCTGGGAGAGCCATGGACAGTACCAGGGTTGCTTCATGGATGGTGTCGTTGATCTCTGATTTCTCTCTTCGATTCCTCTCCTTTCATATGAAAACAGAATGAAAGCAAAGGTGTATTTTATATATGTTAAAGAATGTAATTCTTCTATAATGCATTAACTGTTATTATTCCATTTTATGAACCAGATACGAAAATTTAACAAGTCATTTGTCAAATAGCAGAAATATATATATATATATATATATATAGATTTTTTTCAAGGTCTGGCTGCTTCAGAGTCATCTACCATCATAAATCTGTTTTACCCACACAAATACAACTAAACAGAAGACTCAGCTTAACAGATTATGATTTCTACCTCAGATGTAATTTACAGATCACCGTCTGTAAATTATCTAAGTTAACTTTGAGAAATACCTAGAGTCTTTGCATGTGTTGTAAGCTAACAGGTCAGCCACCTCATCCCACTTGTCTGCTATGGTTGTTGAAAAAAGTTATAAATCTGTGTGGACAGAGAATAGGAAATAGTACTGAGGACTAGAAAGGAGACTGTCAGGAGAGGCTATATCACTTTTTTGGAGTAAAAAAGAAAAAAAGAAAAGAAAAGAAAATCTTTCACATCTGAAAACAGGAGACAATGACAGCTTCAAAAATAAAGTTTTGTGGGCTGGGGAACTAGCTCATTTGCACAGTGACTTTTTTTTTTTTCTGCCTGTCACCTATAGTTTAGTCTGGCCCCCATGGAATTAAAGGCAGCTTTGTTCAGAGGTCTTTTTCACTCTCTCTCTCTCTGCCTCTACACTAATTAACTAATGAAAAGCTGCTATTGATTCTTGCATTACAAGTTAAACTTAAGGTAAAGAAAAAGTATCTTTTGTTGGAAGTTCATAAACTGTAAAATGCCTCATATTACACTGACAAAGCTAAAACAATAATTATAATGATCATCATTTCTTAATACCTTTATTACATTTTTTTCTCACTTATTCCCCTGAAGAGTGTTAGGAGAGGGGCCAGGGAGATAACACAGATGATCTCAGTTATAGGTGGAACTTATGAAACAAGAAGGGAAAAAGCAGAACACAGAGGGTAAGCTGTGATAGGGTGGAACAGTGGGGAAAGAGAGTGAGGAGGCACTGGAGTCCCAGTGACAATGGTGAACGAAAGCCCAAGAGGGCAAGAGACCAGTGTGCTGACACCTATTATTATTTATTATTATTTACAAGGACAGACTGTAACCAAGAGGCAACAACTGCCTTCTAAACTGTTACCTCCTGGGGTGCGGGGGAACTCTGCAGTAGCACAGGGGGTTAAGCACACATGGTGCAAATTGCAAGGGCCAGAGTAAGGATCCCGGTTTGAGCCCCCAGCTTCCCTAGAGGTGAAGCAGGCCTGCAGGTGTCTGTCTCTCTCCTCTTCTCGGGCCTTCTCTCCTCTCTCGATTTCTCTCTGTCCTATCCAACAATAGTGGGAAAAGATGGCCTCCAGGAGCAGTGGATTTGTAGTGCAGGCACTGAACCCCAGTGATAACCCTGGAGGCAAAAATAAATCCATCATTATCTCCTGAATAAAACAGTCAAAAGCCTTCCCTTGTATAATCTAGTATGTTACTTTAAAGTGGCAAAGCATAGATCTGCTTTCTCCACTTCCTGCTATTCCCATGTGTGTGCAGTATTGAAACATACTTTAAGAAGTGTGAAGTCACCTCTTTAGCAGAATATCAGATCTTCCGATAAGACCTCTCTATAAAATGTGTGTGTGTGTGTGTGTGTGTGTGTGTGTGTGTGTGTGTGTGTGTAGGGAAAGGGTATGAATCAGAAAGAGATGCATACTTGTTGGAAAACTATCATTTGCTTGTATTTCAAACAATTGTTGACTAAAGAGCTCTGTTACCTGAGCCTTTGTGACATCTGTCAGCCAAACTGCTCCTGTTGCTTTGGCTCAGGTCTCCTAAACCAGGTTCCTGCGTAATGTGTATTTTCAGATGCTATTTGCAATTCCTAAGAAGTTTCAGAAGGGCACAGCATCCTGGCTTAAGTCTGTACAGTGTGGTGGTGTACTTCCTGTAGTGGCATCCATTATTGGGCTTCTTTCTTTAAGTTTGTAAGATGTGAATCAACTTTGCAAAAGAAATTGTATCTGCTAATCTTTGCCTTGTTTCTCGTGCTTGGATATATGGAATTGAGGACTATTAATTTCAGTCTGGAAGAAAATGATTGTGGCTTAATTAATTTACTATGTTTCTTTTATTTTTCTACAAATTTAATTGTTTACTTTTTATCTATTATTTGACAGAAATAGAAACTGAGAGGGGAGAGGGAGGTAGAGGGGGAGAGAGACAGAATGATACCTGCAGCCCTGCTTCACCACTCCTGAAGCTTTCCCCCTGCAGGTGAGGGACAAGGGACTTGAACCCCTGTCTTTACACACTGCAGAATGTGTGCTTAACCAGGTACACCAATGCCTGGCCCCTTTTCCCACAGTTTTTATTAAGTTGCATCAATAAAAATGTCTAAGTTTTATCTCTTCCCCCCCAGAAAAAGACAAAACTGACATGTGATAGTTAAAGTTATTCTTGTAGTAGAATGTGATACTTGTCTTTACTGCACATAATTCCAGTGCTTCTGAGTCTTTGCGTCATGCCAACAAAAAAGTAACTTCCAGTCCTCTCTCTTTTCAACGTGCTCTGCCTCACACAATTGCAGAAACTTCACACGTAGGAATATCTTGTCTCTCACTTAGTCAGATGTGATTTCTTTTAAGATCATGGAATGAGATTGCCCACTGAAATATAGAGAAGGGAATATACCGTGGGTGAGAAGATGTAATTATCATAACTGCCTTTCTCTTCACCTTGTCCTTTGAAGTGTAAATTTTAATGAGATAAAGACTGTACCTTCTTATATCCTTAGCATATTTTCAGATTTCTAATTTACTAGACTTTACTGAATATCTTATGCTCCAAGTTCAATTTTTTTCTGAAAATGTTATATAGGATTGTGCTATACAGTGCCTAAGCATAGTCTCTGGTATCATAAAATGTTACCAATTTGAATCTTTCAAATGAACATGATGAGGGTGTAGAGATGGCTCAGTTGATAAGAGTGTAGACTGCAGGTTTTTCATGTGTGAGCCCTTGGGTTTAATCCTTGACTCTGCTTATGCAGAAGTTGTGTGACTTGTCTGATCTCTCGTGAAAATAAGCCCAAATAAAAATGCTAGCAATATTTTAAAATACAATGAAAATGGGAATACTATTAACATATGAATTTGTGGTAAAGAAGAAAGTAACACAATACCTAGACTTTAATAAACACAGTGGACATTTAAGAATTTTTAGCTATTAGCTGATAGGTGTTCTTTGTTACTGTCATAATGGAGTCTATGCTTATAACACGTTTTGATATTTACATGATATATTACTCTGCTGTTATGTGTCTTAAATGTATAGATTCCTAGTAAAATTATGAGTTCCTCAGTAGTCATCATGATGTCATCATTTTTTCTCCTGTCTATCCTATCCAAAGATAAACTTTATTCATAAGTCGGTATCTAATAGGTCATTGTTAACTACCCACACATACTTATTTGGGTAGTAACTAATTTAATTGAGCTTTGTTTAATACCTCATGTCTGCAAAGAAATATGATATACACAAGCTTTCTTTCTAGGAAATGTGCATGGGCCCAGGGAGGGGTGCTACCAGTTAAGCACACCTATGCACAAGGATCAGGGTTTGAGTCCCTGCAAGGAGGCTGTTTCATGAGCACTGAAGCAAGTCTAGAGTTGTTTTTCATTCTTCCTCCCTGTGTATTTTCCTCCCCTATCAATTTCTCTCTGTCCTGTGAAATGAAAATAGAAAGAAGCGAAAATATAACTTCTTGGAGGAGTGGAATCCTAGTGCAGGCACCGAACTCCAGTGATAACCCTGGTGGCAAAAAAAGAAAAGAAACACACAGATTAATGAAGAGAATGTACAGAAAATATAGTAGAAAAGGGCATTACATATGAAGTGAATATAATCCAGTCAATTCATGACATTCAGACGTGTCTGTTTGTTTAGTATATATATATGTATGTTGAGCTCTGAAGGCCTCTGGGTTTTCTTTGTACTTAGTTAGCTCTCATTGTAGGGTGAAGGTAGCCGTTAGACAATTTATGAAACAAATGGGTGGGGATGTCTTCTATTAAAATGAATATTAAGTTTGGATATTATAGGATATATGATTCTTTCTTTGATATTTCCCCCTCCCCAACAAGTTTAATAATATGAAGACCATTCTTACCTCTAGACTTTATCAAATTATGTGGCTGGCGACATAGGCCTACTAGTTACACTGTGCTCAACTCTGGTACCTGTAATCGCATCTCACTAGACAGTAAATGCTCTGTGTTTTATGCTTTGATTAAGAAAAGAAAAAAAAAGGCCTACAGTTTTAGAGCCAAAAAAAACTTGAGATAAGGTGTTCAAGAAAGTCAATGAAGAGCTTATGAAGAATGAAAGTTCTGAATGGACTCCAAGTTCAATAGCAGTGGGGACCAATTAGTTACATAAGGCTCTATGACTAGAAGCTTCAGATTTAAATCAGGTCAGCCAGCTGACAAGGTGAAAACCATTTGACATGTACAAAAGGAGGAGGAGGAAGAGGAAGAGGAGACAAAGGGGGAGAAAAATCCCCCTGGCTACTATGTACATGCTCATGTATTTTGCTCAGTCAGTATTATTATCCTATTTCCATAGGACATTTTCTGAGTCAGGCTTGGCAACGACAACGTTTTATCCCTTAAGAGTATTTGACTACACTCCACATGTTAAGCATTTCTTCTCATCCTCCTCTCACAATTTTCATCTTGAAAGTTATTTTAGATAGTCATTGGAGCTAGTTTATAGTTCTTTGTTGCTCAGGGCACGTCCTGGCTTTAAGTCACCGTGACCCCAATTTGAAAATGTCTCTATCCTTAAATCTGACCCTTTTTTGCCTTGCCCTCAAGCTGTAGTTGCATACAAAAGCAAAAATGACCCTTTTCTCACGCCTGGACTACAGCCTTTTTTCAACAAATACTTTGGCAGTGCCTTTGGCAAGTATTTCCTGGGGTCTGTTTATATAAAATTCTATAAGATGTCAGACATTTTTCCCCCCAGTAATAGGAATATACCTGTAGTCACAACTAATATCTAAAATCTTGAAATGTGTGACTCTTACTTGTTAACCTGTGATTTTGTTCTCCCAAGTGTTCTGTGGTTATGGTCACATTCATTTCATAAGCAATATCCCTTTCCCATTATGCTTCTTCTCTCTCACTGGGTTTAAAGAAAGATTTATTTTCACTCTCACTGTTCGTCTGGCTTCCCCGACTGACTTCTTCCTTCTTTTGTTGTCTCTTTGAACTTGTCTCTTAGTGTTGTGGATATTTTATGTAGGTCATGCACTGTATAGGCATTATCTTGGCTCAGTCTTTTTGTCTCCTTCAAATGTCAAATAGTCAGGTAATTTTTCTAAAATGTTCAGTCCTTTTCAGCGAGTACATCCTTCTATAGAGAAAGAAAGCATGATTTCTTCTTGATTATTTTTCTTTTATCTCTCCAGTTAGAAATGTATTATGATAGAGAAATTTCTAATGTGCCAACTATACTTGGTTTTACCCATCCACCACCATCCCAAAGTAAGGACAGTTAGTAATATATATCCAAATGCTTTTTTTTTTTTTTTTCCACTCAAATAGCAAAAGCTATAAATTGTGACTTGGTGATCACAAAATGCATCAGATATGGAATTGGACTTGCATTTAATTTTTAGGGTTTGGTACCTAAAATGCAGTTGACTCATTTCACTCTACAGAGTTTCTGTTTTCAATCTGTAATGTTAAAGGAATAAGCGGGGGACAACATCTATCCCCCATTCTGAGAGTTCGCCATGCCTTTCCCCAGCAAAGAATTGATAAGAGAGTATCATCATTCAGGTAAATTACACTGTATTGGATGCAAAAACATGTTAAGAAAAAGATAAGACCATATATATATGTATATATCTTATATTTCACATATATATCTTATCTTTCATATATATATGGTCTTATCTTTCTCTTTCCTAACATATTTTTACATCTAATATCTATGCATTTGTTTCAGTTCAGCCCGATCAATGTATAACAAGATGAGTGATAATTAAGTTGTGTTTATCTTTAATGTACCAATACATTTTACTTTCTGTTCATTGGTGATTCTTATATTTTTATTTAAAGAAATAACAGGTTCAGAAAGTACCTCAGTATTTTGGGTAATTGAATGAGTCATCAATTTTAGATTAAGTATTTCTGAAGGGAAGAAGAATGTGGGAATGATATAGAAAATGAAGGGGGTCGGGCAATGGTGCAGTGGATTAAGCACACGTGGCACAAAGTACCAGGACTGTCATAGGGATCCTGGTTCGAGCCCCCAGCTCCCCACCTGCAGGGGAGTCACTTCACAGGCGGTGAAGCAGGTCTGCAGGTGTCTATCTTTCTCTCCCCCTCCACTCTCCATTTCTCTCTGTCCTATCCAACAACGAACATCAACAATGGTAATAATAATAACCACAACAAGGCTACAACAAGGGCAACAAAAGGGGGAAAAACGGCCTCCAGGAGCGGTGGATTCATGGTGCAGGCACCGAGCCCAGCAATCACCCTGGAGAAAAAAAAAAAAAAGAAAACAAAATGAGTTGTAAGATGAAGCATCTGGAATGTCATCTATATGATTTTAATTAATACTCTTTGTGATCTAGTACTGATTGCTACAAACTCAGATGTTTCTAGGGCAAATGCATGCTTAAGTTCCATGCAATATTTTAATTTTTCTTTGCAGAATAATTGGGAACAAAATGATTGTGAACAATTCATTTCTTCTCCCAACCAGTTTGTCATTGCCTCTGTTTCCAATAATTATTATTAAAATAAAATATATCTGTTGAAAATATATGGCACTCTTTTAACTGAGTGAAATCTCTTAATGATAATGAGGTATGTGATTTCCTCTCCTTTGTTTTTAATTTTATTTGAATCACATTTTTTAAGAGTAAAACCAAGAATGATATGAAGACTTGATCAATGTACTGTATTTCACATGTCTTACATTTCTCTAGATTTTTAGCATGCAGATTTAAATGGATACTGAGAAATAATTTGCTTTAGGAAATGGGTCTCCAAGGGTGGGCGTGTTGAGTGGTGGCACACCTGGTTAAGTGCATACAGTGCTAAGCCCAAGACCTGCACAAGGATCCAGGTTCAAACCTTTGCTTCCTAACTGTTGGGGGGGGCACTTCACAAGTGATGAAGCGGGTCTGCAGGTGTCTGTCCCTTTCCTTCTCTGTCTCCCCCACCTCTCTCAATTTCTCTTGGTCCTATCCAATCAAATGAAAAACAATGTCCACCAAGAGCAGTGGATTTGTAGTTCATGCACAGTACCCCCCACCAGTGACAACCCTGAAGTCAAAATCAAACAAACAGATAAATAAAAGAAACGAATCTCCCTTTTGTGCTTGGTGGATTGACCTCACTTATTATTACCCCTGACATGAATGTGTCTCATTCCCTGGGCAATAGTGTGAGGAAAGCCCTACCAAGAGTGAGACTTCATCCACCAATCCACTGTTAGGCTCCCTGGGTCTATTCCCCTGGGATTCTCTATGAGTTTTGTTGCAGGAGAATGTGGAAAAAATGTTAAGAAAAGGAAAATAGGGTTGATGATCTTTGTTAAGGACTTCTAAATGCATCAGGAGTAAAGGGAGGGAAATGATCATGTCAAGAAATGATTTCAGTTTGATGTGCTACTCATGGCACTGAGAAGTGAATGCTCTACTTCCTAGAAGTTTTATAGGAAATGCCTTTGTTAAAGATTGTGTAGTGAAGGAATGTAACAATGTGGTCATGTAAGCTTGTTACATGAGAGGAATAAACCATCCTGAATCTCTCAATAGGAAGAATATTTTTAATTTCTAGCAAAAGGTATGCATTTCGTTTTTCAGCTCTGGCATTGTGGAATAGCTCAGAGATTTCTTGCATCTAAGTCATTAGTAGTATAACTATATTGCATGATATCCTAGTTCTCATATCTTTTTGACATTTGCATATCTCAGGCCAATGTTCTGAACTGTCTTTCTTTCAGTGATATTCTTTCTTTATAAAAGAGACTCTTTCTGGGCCGAGCGGTGGTGCACCTGGTTGAGTGCATATATTACAATGCACAACAACCCAGGTTTGAGCCCACTGTTCTCCACATGCAAGCTTCATGAGTCGTGAAGCAGGGCTGCAGGTGTCTCTCTGACTTTCACTCTCTAGCACCCCCTTCCATCTCAATTTCTAGCCATCTCTATCAAATAAATAAACCAAGATAATTAAAAAAATATATTTTACTTTAAACATATCAAATAAAGAGACTATGTACTTCCATAAATGCAATTTTATCTCGTTTTTTTTTTCTTTAAGCAGGCCATTAAACACTACTTTGGTTAAATAATCATTTTTGTAAATATTTTAATATTTCTAATGTATCTCTTTTTCATTCCTACAACTTTGTGTAAGTGTGATTTTGTTTACTTATAAAAACAAACACTTAGCTATTTAAAATGATAACCATTTCTCATGGGTGAACTAGGTGAATGGGCTGATTTTAGTCAGGCTTAGCTGAACCTGAGTGGGTTCACCCATGTGTGTATAGTCAGCTGATGGTAGGTTGGGGGCTATGTAGACTTATAGGACCATGGCTAGATATTCTCAGTTTGCCTTCCAGTGATAATTACATCACTACATGGGCTAGCCAACAGAGATATTCATGACAGAGGATCGTGAAAGAAAGTTGGTTTACATTAGGGATAGATGAATATTTTTCTTGAAGAATTTTTGTTGCTGCAAAACATTGGCTAAAGAAGTCAAATGGCCAGACCCGGACTCATTTGAGGACAGGGCTCTATCAAACAGGGATGTAAGTGGGAAATGCCTTGTACTTCAGCACTATAGATGTAAACTTTATCTGAAGAAAATGGAAACACAGGGACTGGGAACACAACTTATCTTGTGGGTGCCTGCCTTGATATAGATGAGTTCCAGGTCCAGGTTTTCACAATAGAATACTATAGTACCAGTGTAGTAGTTTCCCCCTCTCCCTGGCCCTCTATCTCCTTCTCCCTCCCTCCCTCTGAAAAAGAGGTAGAAGTGAAATCATGGAGGCCAACTTGTAGAGCACATAGGGTGAGTGCACATAGTGTGAAGCTCAAGGATCCTGGTTCAAGTCCCCCGGCTCCCCACCTGCAAGGGGGTCACTTTGCAGGTCTGCAGGTGTCTATCTTTCTCTCCACCTCTGTGTCTTACCTTCCTCTCTCAGTATCTTTTTGTCCTATCCAACAACAACAACAGCAGCAGCAGCAGCAACAACAATAATGGGAAAAAGGTGGCTGCCAGGAGCAGTGGATTCGTAGTATAGGCACTGAGTCCCAGCAATAACCCTGGAGACAAAAAAATAAATAAAAAAGGAAGGAAGGAAAATCGTGCATGCATGAAGCCTGCAGATTAACATGTAAAAGCTTCCCTCACAAAGAGTTTGAAAATATAGAATAATAGAAATGATCTTAAAGAATTTCTTAAGTAAATAGTGATATATGCCTATAGTCATTATCACATAATCAGTTTTTGGAGCAACTGTTTTAGAGTAGTAGAAATTATTTGAGAAAATAAATATTATGTTTTAATTGATAAAGATAAAAAATGTCCAACAAGGAAAGTTAAAACACTATATGTAATATCTCTACCCTTGTTGTAAATAATGTGTACACAACATAGAGTGAAAAACTATGTAGGTATATTAATAGACATGTAAATTTGGTTTAAACACTTATCATTTAAATCAGCTGGACCAACAAGGTAATTCCTTTGGAAATTTGCTTGTTTCGTCTTGTACCTGATCTAGATTTTAGACCAGACCTCACAGCTTCAGTGCTATGGAGTCTTTTTTCTACCTCTCCATCTCTGTCTCTGATCACCTATCTGAAAAAAAAAAGTTTGGTGGTAATTTTATAAGAAAATAATTGTAAATTTGTATAAACTGGAAAAATAGAGAGAGCTCACAAAAATGGTATTTATGACTACCTATAGTTGGGGACTACAGAAAATATTTTGGTTTTTTATTCTTTATCTCCTAGATGTGTATGATAAGTATGTAGGATTCTATAATAATAAAGCATATAAGACAACTGGTATTTAAATTAGTAACCTGTAGTATACAAGATTCTTTTATTTAACTTTTTTAAAAAAATATTTATTTTATTTATTCCCTTTTGTTGCCCTTGTTGTTTTATTGTTGTAGTTATTATTGTTGTCGTAGTTGTTGGATAGGACAGAGAGAAATGGAGAGAGGAGGGGAAGACAGAGAGGGGGAGAGAAAGACAGACACCTGCAGACCTGCTTCACCGCCTGTGAAGTGACTCCCCTGCAGGTGGGGAGCCGGGGGCTCGAAGCGGGATCCTTATGCCGGTCCTTGTGCTTTATGCCACCTGCGCTTAATCTGCTGTGCTACAGCCCGACTCCCACAAGATTCTTTTTAAAAGTTTCTTTTAAAAATTTTTTATTATCTCTATTTATTTATTGGATAGAGACTGTCAGAAATTGAGAGGGAAGGGAGGGATAGAGAGAGTGAGAGACAGAGAGACACCTGCAACACTGCTTCAGCACTTGTGAAGCTTTCCTCCTGCAGTTGGAAAGTCTAGAACCTGGGGTGGGGTCTTGAACCTGGCTCCTTGTACATTGTAACATGTGCTCTCAACCAAGTGTGCCACCACCCAGCCCCAGTATGCAGGGTTCTAAAGCAAAATCTAAAAAATTCCTCTGTTAGGTATATATCACCTGCATATTCTTCTCTTCCTGAGTATGAAAAGGGACTGTAAACATCAATAATTTCATCATCACAATGAGATTATATTATAGGACAAACTGAAGGATTTTGAAATCGTGGTTAAGATTGTCTAAACTGATTTTGAATTCATCTAAAGTGAGCTTATTCTGAGTGGATCTGGCTAAATCAGATAATCTTAAAAATGACCAAGGGACTTCACTGGAGTGTACATATTTAAGTCCCCAGCCCTCCGACGTAGGAAGGTAATTTCAGCAGTAGTGGAGTAGTGCTGAAGGTGTCTTTCTTTCTTCCTGTCTCCTTCTTCCTCCTTCTTCCTTTCTCTCTCTCTCCCTCCCTCCCTCCCTCCCTCCCTCTGTAGTTCTCTCTCATGCTCTATCAGAAAAGTAGAGAAAGAAATAATGAATGAAAAGAAGAAGAAAAGAAAGAGGGAAAGAGAGGAAGAAACAAAGAAAGGAAGGGAGGAAGAAAGAAAGAAAAAAGAAGAAAGAAAGAATACAACAGGTGAGAAGAAATAAAAAATAATAATAATAATAAACCACTGGAAACCATGGAGCCATACAGGCTCTGAGGTCTTTGATAACCTTAGTTATCAGAACTTGCATCCCTGGTTGATACTTGACTTCTAAGTAGCTTGTATGTATCCAGACTCCTGGTCCCCACAAATGATGAAATACTACATTTGTTCTCTTTTAGGATGCTAAATTCATAGTGATTTCTCATGAAGCAATAGAAAGCTAATGTATCACCCTTTAGAGACACTCTCTTTCCCTTTTTAATTCCTGAATATTTGTAGCAATAGCATGTGACTCAAAATTATGCCACTACAATAGAACCAATTCACATTATTACATGCATTGATTCATTCCACCTCTCAGAATGACAAGTTAACATTGTTTATTTGCCGTATGAGAGTCCCAAGATTTAATTTTGTATTCCATGAACAATTACAGAGAAAACGAAGTAAAACAGAGTCTTGGAATTAACAGGTTATCAAGCTATCACAAATACAGGATTATACTTCAATTAACTTTGATGAAACAATCTGAAATAGAGTGTTTTCATGACCATGATTGGTCGCATAAGCTTTCAGCAGATCTAGGGCTATGTAAACATTTTTCATATAAACAGTATGGAAACACATCATACTGAAGAAGAAGTAACAGCCCATAATTTCAGAATGTGTAGTACTCTATATTTCTTCCATCTTCTTTATCCTCTGCAAAACAGTTATGTTTTCCTCCAAGCCCAGCTTAACATCAAAATAATTTTCAAGACAGCTCTCTAGGCAACTATATCAAATCTCTGATTTGACTTGGGAAATGAAATCAATTTCCTCTTGAGAACAAAACATTTACTCCATAACTGAAACAGCCCGACTTTTCCTAATGCACTTTAGCAATTGAAGGCTAACTAGACAAAATGTATCTCATCCATTTTCATTACGACTTTAAGATTGACTAATGGAATTTGTTGTAGCAGCCTTAAAAGTAGAATTAGCAAGCTTTGTCGGGGGAAAAAATAGCATCCAAAGGATATTCGTTCTTTTTTTTGGATAGTTTACTTAGTCCAAAAAGGGGCTGTACTTCTAATCTTGCATGAACTTAGAAAGATCACATGTTCCAATAGCAAAATTAACTTCCTATAAGTTCTTTGGACAAATCAAAATAAAGGGCCTTTTAGTTGCCTTTGCAAGATAATTTTTTGTGCATTTGGGAAAACGCTCACTTAGATTCTCTTCATTCCACTCTAAAGCGAATAATTTAGACAGTGGCCCTTGTTCTCAAAGTGTAACATTGAGTTATCACCACCGGGGCATCAAGTTAGAACGTTTGGAGCAAGACTACATGTACCCCATTTCCTCTCAATATATTGGATCAGAAATTCTGAATTTTCAGAGTGATTAAAAATGTGTACTTTATCAATGATGATCATGTGTACTTCTTGCACTAGATTATCTATAAGGAATATTAATTATATAATTAACTAACTTTTAGCCAGGGCTTTACCACTCCTGGTTCACTTTTCAGAGACAGAGACAGAGACGTGGGAAAGATATCACAGCAGCAATACTTCCCTCCCAAGCTAGCTATTTCACTGGCACTGTGAGGGATATAAGTCTATTTTTTTTCATATTTATTGGTCAAACATATTTTTGTTTTTTTTTAATTTTTTAAATTTATTTATTACTGGGTAGAGGCAGAGAGGGAAGTTGCAGGGGAGGAGGAGATAGAGGCGGAAAGATACAGAGAGACACTTGCAAACCTGCTTCACTATCATTGAAGCTTTCCCCCAGTTGGTGGGGAACAGGGGCTTGAACTTGGATCCTTGAATACTATAATGTGAGTGCTTAACCAGGTGAGCCACCGCCTAGCCCCAAAGGTATTTTCTTACATCTTTGGTTTGTCAGAGTTTCATTGCAAACTTAACTCAGTATGAGGATATTTATTTCAGAGAGAGGAATGGTGCCCGGCCAAGACTACTAATTTAGACATTAAAATGACCCTGTGGTTTCTGGTCTTGATTTTATTGGAGTGGCAGAGTATGTTGACCCAGCTTCCCTTTGAAGAGTTGGGCAGTCCCTACTTTATAATGAGAATAAAACCAACACAGGGACAAGAACATTAAAATTAGAAGTCTGCTTTTGAGTGAATGATGACAATGACCTGGCTGAAGGTGGTAGGAGAGAAATAATGAAATTCATTTAAATTATCCTTTACACCAGCTATTTTAAAAATACAGCTCCCCTAAGTAGCAATATTACTCACCATCTAATCTTGCTGAATAAAATCTTTGGCAATCAGTTTCAGCATTTTCTCTTAAAAAGTTCTGAAGATCAGCCTGATGAATGCCAAACTTTGAAGGTCTATACTTACAGGAACAGCTGATAAGACATGAAGATGGTAAATAAACCAGAGAGTCAAGAATGAGTAATTTCAAGTTGTCTCTGTGTGTGTATGTCTGTGTGTGTGTGTGTGTGTGCACGCTTGTTTCTAAAGAGTATTGAGTAATAGACCTTCCAGAAGATTAAGTGGAAGATGAAACACTTTTTTTCCCTCTGTGCAAGTTAAACAACTTCAGAACTTATGCTAAATATCTAGCTAAAAGTTGTTCAGTCATTTCTACTGCTCAGGTGTTGGTGGACCACTGCATTATGTCACTACCGTTTCTTACTCCTTGTTCTCCTTCTTCTGCTTTCTCCACTCCCTGTTTCTGCTACCTGAATCTTAATTGCCAACCAGGATAATGTGTGATCTCTACTGGGTGCATCATGGCATCCCAAATAATAGTTAATATTAAATAATATTATTAAAATAACATCAAATCAAACATGTCCAATGAAGAATTAGAGGTCAAATATTAAGAAAATGCAGATTTTTACCCTAACTAAATGGAAAAATCAAATTTTCATTTTCAAAAATTTAAAAATAGTTCTAACAACAGTGGCTTTTTCAAAAATAGATTTCTAACAATTCATCTAGTAGTAACTAGATTATTTGGGATGTTAAAAATAGCTCGGAAAAAAAATAGCTAGGTTGGGGCCTAGGTTAACATAATGGTTATGCAAAGAGACTTTCATGCCTGAGGTTCCAAAGTCCCAGGTTCCATCCCCTGCAACACTGTAAGCCAGAGCTGAGCAATGATCTTGTCAAAAAAATAAATAAATAAATAAAATAAAAAATAAAAAAACTAGGTTTAATGTTGACAATGGAGGTTACTAGGAGCTGGGCAGTGGCTCACTGGATTAGATGCACATAGTATGAAGCACAAGTACCTGCAGCCCAAGGATCCCTGGCTCCCCACCTGCAGGGGGTTCGCTTCATGAGCTGTGAATCAGGTCTGCAGGTGTCTGTCTTTCTCTCCCCCTCTATATCTCCACCTCCACTCTCCATTTCTCTCCGTCCTATCCAGTAAAATGGAAAAAAAAATGCCTACCAGGAGCAGTGAATTTGTAGTGCCGGCACTAAGCCTCAGCGATAACCCTGGAGGCAATAAATAAATAAATAAATAAAGTATTTACTAGAAATTTCTAAATTTTCACATCCCTGGTGTCTTTTATGCCCATTAGTTTGAGATTTCAAATGAGAGTTTCACTTCAGTATCTTGTTATTCAAATTATTTACCAAGTAAACAAGTAGTAATTGTACTCTGTTTTTAAACACATATATCCTCAAATCTGGTGATAAAAATTTATATTGTACTTTAAAATCTGATACAAAATTGAGTTAGCAGCATGATGATTTATCATTTAGTATTAAAATTTATTTTTTTCTTTGAAGTTCTTTTACTGCAGCGATATTACATTTCTTTTTAATATTGATGTGATAGGATTGTATAACGAAACTCATTCCATTTAGAACTGTTGTTCTTTCATAACAACACTGCTCTGTTAATCATAATGGTGGCAGCTCAGTGCTTGAATTTCGGCATAAGATGTAATTTATTAAAATCTGCTCCAGGCAGATCTGAGACAGAGTTCAGTATTTATTAATGCTCTCTCCGTTTTTGGCTTAGGGGAAGCTGAATTAAACACTGTTAAACTTGTAGCCCTGTCTTCAAACTAAATTTTTGGAGGTGCAAAATAAAAGTCTCTATCACCTAAAATAGAATAAAATAGAAACCAACCTTTGAAATCTGTTGACATTTTTGTGCTTTTTAAACTTTTTAAAAATTATTGGGTAGAGACAGCCAGAAATTGAGAGGGCAGGGGGTGATACAGAAGGAAAGAGACAGAGAGACACCTGTAACATTACTTTCCCCCTTGCAAAGCATTCCCCTTGCAGGTGGGGACCACGGGCTCAAATCCGGGTTTGCATACTGCAATATGTGAGCTCAACCAGGTGCGCCACCATCCAGCATCCCTCCCTACCTTAAAAAAAATAAATAAATAACTTCTGGGAAAGTGTCCTTACACTTAATATCTCCGCCACATATTTTTGGAATAGTAAAATGGCCCTATAAAATTTGGGGTATGAGTGATACAGATTTTGTCACCAAGCTGAATGAGATTACCTAATAAAACAATCTTCATGTTTTTATTTATTTGCTTTTTTTTTTTTTTTTTTTGCCTAGAGTGTTGTAGCTGGGGCTGGGTGCCTGAAATACGAATCCACTGCTCTTGTGACTGTTTTTCTGATTTTATTAGATAGAACAGAGAGAACTTGAGAGAGGAGGGGAGGACAGGAAGAGAAGACACCTGCAGAACTGCTTCACCACCTGTGAAGTGACCCCCGCTGCCTTGCAGGTAGGGGAGCCTGAAGCTAGAACTGGGATCCTTGCGCCAGTCCTTGTGCTTCGCACCATGTGCATTTAACCCTGGGCTACCACCTAGGCCCCCTTCATGGGATTATTCTTATGACTATAATCACCTGTACCAAGATGACCAGAATCTTACCATGAACGTTGAATCTAATGGAAAATGGTATTTTCTGTGTAGCTAGTACTAAGTTTTTAATTTTTAAAAAATATTTATTTTCCCTTTTGTTGCCCTTGTTTTTCATTGTTGTTGTAGTCATTATTGTTGTTGCTATTGTACAGGAGAGAGAAATGGAGAGAGGAGGGGAAGACAGAGAGGGGGAGAGAAAGATAGACACCTGCAGACCTGCTTCACTGCCTGGGAAGGGACTACCTTACAGGTGGGGAGCTGGGGTCTCGAACCGGTATCCTTATGCTGGCCCTTGTGCTTAACCCGCTGTGCTACCACCCAACTCCCAGTACTAAGTGTTTTATAGGAAGACAGATTTGTTGGAGACAAGGTTATTCATGTACAAATTTTGCTACAATATTTATTTATTGCCTTTTTATTATTTAAGAAAGGAGACATGTGAAACACTATTCATGTACAATTTTTTCTGCAATATTTATTTATTTTTTAAAATGTGAAACACTATCTTTGATTCAGAACAAAGTCTACAGTGCCTTACAGCCAGTAAGGCAATATCTCACTCTTTGTGCTCCTGACAGCCCCTAGATGGTTTACTTAGCACTTTCTCTCCTGATAGGTTCATTGTCTCCACTCCTTTCAGTGCCTTTGTAGTCCATGGCCTATTAAAAAAAATAATTGTTAGGCTTTCCCCCAATTTAAAACTTGTGAGAATAATTGCAAGGCTATTTTTTTTCCCTTGTTTTCAGTGTTATTGCTGGGACTCTGTGCCTGCACTATGAAACCACTGCTCCTGTGGCCATTTTTGTTGATTTTGGGGAGGCACAGAACAGAGAGAAATTGAGAGGGGAAGGAAAGATAGACAGGGAGAGAGAAAGAGAGACACCTGCAGACCTATTCACCACTTGTCAAGTGACCCCCCCTGCAGGTGGGGAGCTGGGGGCTCGAACTGGGATCCTTGAGCAGGTCCTTGCGCTTTGTACTATGCACACTTAACCCAGTGCACCACCACCCAATCCCTGTAAGGCTATTCTTACTGGCTGTTTTCGTTACTAGTGCATTGGCTTCAAGAGCAGATAGCTCTCTATAGATATGCTGTTGATATACAAATACATAAGCAAGATACTTACTTAAAGACACTTTGCAGCACTTTTGACTATTTGAGCATGCATTTACTGTTAATTTTTCAAAGCTTACATTTTATCCCCCGTGGGAGATAGCATGGGAGAAAGATGACAATTTGTTGATCTTAATAAAGTGCACAATGTGTAAGCTGTTAATGACAGAAGAGTAAATGTTTTCAAATAATTATCTGCTCTTCAGAATTCAGCTTTTCTGTTTTCAAGTTACTTTGTGCAATTTCACATACCATGAGAATTGTTAACCATTGTATAGCACTTAGCTTGAAAAGAAAAAAAAAATAATCAGTGGTGTTACTCAGTGGTAGTCTTGTGTGTGTGAAGATCTGAATTGAATCCCCAGAACTAGGTATGCAAGAGTAATGCTGTAGTTTTCTTTCTCACTCAATATCTCTGTTAATTAAAGAAAAAAACAAACAAATACCTTAACAAAAAATAAGAAGAAAAATCTCTAAAGGAATTCTAATATCTACACATTAAGGCCTGTGTTAAGTTTATAACTTGTCTATGGGCTAGACTGATAAATTTCCATAATTCCCTTTTTTCTATACTCTCTATTCCGAAAAGGGAAATAGTTTGTGTGTTTATTGCCAGAATGGTTACCATTGTAGCTGTATGTAAATGAGACAAATTCACTGCCTCTGTTAGCTATTTTTATATCTGCTCCTTTTTTTTTTTTTTTTTACCTTTTTTATAGAGATGAAGAAAAATGGAGAAGATGGGGGGAATAGGTAGGGGATGGAGAGAGAGAGAGAGAGAATTGCAACAATGATTCACTGCTCATGAAGCCTCCCTCTGCAGGTGGCTTGAACCAGAGGCTTGAACCTAGATCCTTGTGCATGGTGCTGTGTATGTCTTATCAGGTATGCATCTGCCTGACCCCCACGAAGGAGATTCTTTAAATTTTTAAAAGGTAGAAAAGAGGAAGTAGTCTGTTTGTACTGCATGCATTTTTTTTTTTTATCATCTGGACCAGGTGTGTGTATTTAGTTTCGAGGTGTCTACAAAGTGTCTTTATCAGTTAGGTCGGGGGCAACAAGAATGGACGCAAGTACTGTGACAGTGCTTGAGAGATTTCAACTCTGATTCCTGAGCTTTGTCTGTTCATGACGCTTCCTTGCTAATCACTGTCCTATATTCTGCATCAGAAGTGAGGAGAGAATGGTAGGGATTCTGAAAAAGCATACAATTCATGCCAGATGTTTAAGTCAAGTAGCTGAGACCAACCATATGAGAGAATTTCCTAGAAGTTAGCTTTTTATTTTTAGATAGAGAAAGGCAGAGAGGGGCCAGCTTCCAGTGCCCTGCTACAGAGGGACCTCAACAGGTGAGAAGTCTTGGGTAGAGTGTGGTTCTGTATGTTCTGAATCGAATTATTTATAGAAAACAGGAAATGGAGAGAAATGAGATCCCATTCCTGTGTCAGCAGTACTAGGTATGCTAAGGTTCTGTGAAAGAAAGGAGAGGCCATTGGGTTTTATTCAGTTAAACCTACAGATTAGTCTTAAAAATTACTTAACCTGTATTTCATTGAAACATCCATTTTAGATTCCAGATTTATTAATATCCCTTTTAATTAATCTTTAAAATATGTATGGAAGTAATTCTAGTATGTTTCTTGAGAGTACTTTGACTCTACCACTCTATATAAGTGAGGATTGTCAGGAAATATTTCAAAAGCAAAACAAGAATAGGCACCAGCAGATATCTCACCGTGCTATGTGTGTTCAGCCCTGGTTTGAGCCCCAGCATCACATGTCTAGGGTGAGCTCCAGTGTTGCTATGCCTCTTCCTCTTTCTCTCTGTCTCACTATCTGAAGATATCTGCTGGTCCGTATTCTTAAACTAAATACACACAGTTTCACCAAACAAGACAAAGAAAGATACACACACACACACACACACACACACACACACACACACACACACACACACACACACGGTGCTAGGGGCAGACCAGCTCTGGCTTATGTTGGTGCTGGAGATTCAACATAAGATCTCAAAGCCTCAGGCATGAAAATCTTTTGCATAACCATGATGATATCACCCTAGCTTTCTTCCATTTATATGAAGCTTATTTACTTTGAGTCTTTCTGCCATTATTACTACTAGTTCTTTTAAAACCCCTGCTTAGAGGCCAAAAGCTATCTTACTTGGTAGAACTTGGTTTTTACCGTCTGTGAGGTCTGGAGTCTGAGTCCAGGCAGCACATAGAAGCCATGTGGCTCCAGGAAAAGCTCCATGGATGAGGGAGAGGTGTTGCAGTGTCTCCCTTCCTCTCTGAAATAAAAAGGATGGAAAAAGTCAACCAAAAAATTAAAAAGAGAGAAAAGGAAAAAGGAAAAAAAAAAAAAAAAGGAAAAGTGTGCCCAAGAGTCAGAGAAATCATGCAATTGTTTAAAGTGTATGATTCTCTCTTTAGTATTTTTTCATCATTTAATTCTACTAGTATGCACTCTTTGTTTTATACACTTCAGGGATTTCTTTCCCATGGTCCAATTGCTTATTCTGATAGTTAACTCAATTTTGTATCTTCAGATTTGCAAGCGTTACTTGGCTACCAAGTTTTTCAACTTCTGTGCTTCTCTGCTAATTGTCTTACATTCTTACTGTTTAGCTCTTTCTTGCTTTAAGCCCTGGTTATCATCTGCAACAATGTTTCTTATTGACTGGTAACAATGGAATCAAATGTGCTTATGGATATCATTCAATTAACGTTTCATTCTTCTGGAAGTACTTTTCATTGCAAAAAAAGATTAAAACAAATAGTTTGGAAAATTATTAAAAAACAAACACACACTTTTATAAAGTGACAGATGTTTCATATATATATATATATATATATTATATATATATAATATATATATATATATGCAAGAAACCTAACAGTGGTGGAAATATATCATTTTTACCAGACTTGTAGTTAAATAAGTTTCACACAATCATTTGTTTATAATTTTCAGCTAAATAAAAACCAGTATATTGAACCATCAGGATATTCTTGAAATGTAAAAGGAGACTTTTTTATAAGATCGAATGCTACTACAGTAAAATGAAATTTAAGAGACTATAATTTCTGTTTTGCCTGGAAAAGAAAGGGCAAAAGGGAAAATAATAAAAGAAAAGAAAGGCAGAGAGAGAGAAAGAGTACTCACAACACTGAATCTTTCCTCAGTGTGGTGGGGTCTAGACATAAACCTGAGAAACACAGGACAAAGGATAGTACTATGTAGATGAGCTATCCTGGCAGTCCTTCCTAGTGGTTAACTATTGACACTAAGTCCAAATGTCTTTCCTTGAATATCAAGCATTTCTTGACTTATCTTAATTACTTTGCCTCCTACTCATACGCATTTTCCCATATAATATAAACTAGGCCATGAATAAATACCTACTTGGTTCTACAAACAGGTCAAGAACTTCTGTGGTTTTATTACTTGATCTCTCTCTCTCTCTCTTTCTCTGTCTCTCTATCTATCTATCTATCTATCTATCTCCTCTCTGTTATACTGTACTACTCATTTGGCACTTAGAAAATAAAACCTTTGGATGATTTAGTTTTTTTTTTTCTTCAGGAAGATCTGTATGTATGTTTTTGTGTCCCCCCCCCCCATTTTCTTTCACTGTTCTGGGCGTGATTTATTTTCCTTCGACACTTCTGATAGCAAATACCCTTACTTAGAGTATGGTCTGCAAAACCTGTATTTCTCTCCGTGTATCACTGGTTACAGTCACCAGCATATTGTGCTTTAATAAATAACTATGCAAATAAAGTGGAATTCTCAAAAATGATGAATGACCAGAGATGTTATCCTATCCTAAGCTAAGCTATCAAGTCCCCTCTCACATTTAAAAAAAAAAAAAGTTCTGGTGGAAGACCATAGACCCCTGGGGTGATGGCAGTAACCACGACTTGCTGACTCAGGACACAATAGACAGCATGGCATGGGCTTCATATTTGCATCAGATAGGGGATGGTGTCTCACTGGGCATTTAGGTTTCTAGATTTAGATATTTTTCTCCAATCTTATTATGGAAGA
The DNA here is from genome assembly GCF_950295315.1 of Erinaceus europaeus. Classification (NCBI taxonomy): domain Eukaryota; kingdom Metazoa; phylum Chordata; class Mammalia; order Eulipotyphla; family Erinaceidae; genus Erinaceus; species Erinaceus europaeus. The sequence goes on along the minus strand of NC_080168.1, from coordinate 119,897,613 downwards.
AGAAAGGCGCAATCCTTATCCTGGTCTTCAAACAATTGTCCCCTCTGATTCTGCAAGGTACAATCTCTGTTCACTCCATTTATTTATTCCAGAAACTATACTAGAGAATCTAGGACAGAACTGTCATAAACCACCTGAAAACATGGAAATTCACCCACCAGAGAATCCTCTACTAAAAAATAGAAGTTATTTCTCAAACTTAGAGCTATGGAATTTTGAATACTCTTTGTATTAAAAAAATAGGATTGATTTATATAATCACACTTTTTTTTTTACGGCTATTATCCACAAATATTTATAGATTGGGACAAAATTGGCTTATCCTTTATAATTAAGTACCACTGAATCTGGCATCTCATTCGACTTTAAAAGCACATTGCAAATCATAGTCTATTAATCTCCATGGAGACAGATGAGCTGACAATCACCTTTTAAATTCACACCACACACACAAATTTTGGACCACGTGAACGTAATTGGAGTATTTTGGAATGTAGAAAAATTATTTTGCTGAAATGACTTGTAAAATTCACAGAATTACTAAGTATAAGTATAAAATCATTTACCTGTCATAGACATTTTGGTCACATATGCAAACGTTTACATTTCTTGGAAGTAATGCAAATCAGAGAACTAATGATTTCCTTCTCTTTCTGTTTCCTCCAAACTACCCTACTAACTTCTACTGATATATTCAAATGATGTGAAAATTTGAATGCCTGAATATTTCATTGCCATTCCAATCTCTAAGGTTAATAAATTTTAATGATGGATTATAAATCTACATCAAGTTGTTCCTTAGAGTTATGGTGACCAAAATAGCTTACTGGAGATATACATCCATTTTTAGTCTTTTTCTGGACTAGATATTATAATTAGGGTATTCCTAAGGAAAAAAAGAAATATGAAACTTGTAGTAAGAGGTTGGAGATGTAAAGTATTTTGAATACAGGGTTCACTATTATCAATGAAGTAAAATAGTCACTATTAGCAATGAAGTAAAATAGCATCAAAAAAGCACAGTGTTAAAAAAATACAACCATGAGAATATCCATAAATATACCAATTCTGCATATGATCCCAACATATTCAGTTTGAGTTTCCACTTAAGTCAAGTATGAACTTGCATTGATAACATCCACAAATATCATTATCTTCAAGGAAATTCATATGTAATGGGAGGTGCTGAAAGAAAAGACTGGTCTATTGTCTTTTATTTGTTTGTTTTGCCTCCAGGGTTATCACTGGGCCTTGGCATCTACAGTACAAATCCACTGCTCCTGGCTGCCATTTTTCATTATATTAGATAGGACAGAGAGAAATTGAAAGGGGATGGGGAGATAGATAGGTAGGTAGATAGATAGAAAGAAAGAAAGAAAGAAAGAAAGAAAGAAAGAAAGAAAGAAAGAAAGATAGATAGATAGATAGGGACATCTGCAAACCTACTTCACCACTAGTGATGTGACCTCCCTCTCCCCAACCCCCTAGAGACGAGGAGCCGGGGACTTGAACTGGGATCTCTGTGCTTCGTACTACATGCACTTAACCAGGTGCGCCACCGCCCAGCCCCCTAGCTTACTGTTTGGTACAACCATGTCTATGACCTTGTTTTGTCCGTATGTCAGTTTCACTAGATGTGCAAAAAGTTTTCAAAATGTTCATTCTAGAGATGTTCAAATGGATGCAGAGAGTCATATTTATGTATTTTCCCAACATATTCTTACTAGACTACACCATTTTTCTGGCCCGGCATATATTCACTATGTTAACAATTCACTTTTGCGTTGTTGTTGGTGTTGTTCATCATCCTGCATTACCTTTTTAAATAGGTAGATACAGAAGAAAGAGAAGGATACCATAGCACCGGAGTCTCCCCCAGCGTGGTGGCAACCTGACTCGATTCGTCATGCAGGTGAGCTGTCTTGCTGCTAAATAAATTCACTTTTATTGAGGACACATATCATGCATTGTGTAGTCTGCCTGTGTCTGGAAATATGTAATGAGTTATGGTTGGTTGATCCCTTAATTTTAACACTACCACTGTCAGACGCAAGGGATTGAACCTGAGACTTTGGGGCCTCAAGCATGAGGGTCTCTTCGCATTACTATTATGCTGTCTACCCCTCCCCACCCATGGAATTTTTTTTGAAACACTATTGTCTATAATACAATTTATTTCTTGTCTTTCACGAACCACTTACATGTAATATCAACTTCTTAAAAATATAAACTCGAACATGTCTTTTAGCCAACGATGAAAATCTGGAGGAAATATTAATAGAAAATCCTGTCCACAAATAGCCATTTTTGAAATGCATAGTGAGAAATGTATCACCAACCAAAACAAGGGCTCTCTTTCAACAACCATTTTGAAAGGTGTCAGAAGGTGAAATATTTTCATTTCAACTGCAGGGAGTTAACATAGCGTTCACTTTGTACAACATCCAGTCCTCATTTTGATCTGGCTGACGATTCAAAAGCAGGAGCTAAGCCTGGGCTCTGTTTATTATTCTCTGCAAATTTCATATGACTCTGTGATGTTCTGGAAACAAAACAATTATTATTCATCTCCCACAGGGAAAGCCAAGCTATATATTAAGCTGTAGCCAGTCAACTCCATTTTTTTTTTTCAGCAGTGTTTTATAAGAAGCAGATTTTTTTTCCACTTTTGCTAAAAATAAATAAAAACGTATAAGTAAATAAATCAGACCCCACTAGAGAAAGATAGAGACAGGCTGGTGATATGGATCATCCTGTCAACACCCATGTCTAGCAGAGAAGCAGTTACAGAATCCTCCCACCTTCTGCACCCCATAAAGATCCTGAGTCCATACACTCAGAGGGGTAAAAAATAGGAAAACTTCCTAGTGGAGGGAATGGGATATGACATGCTGGTGGTGGGAGTTGTGTGAATTATGCCTCTCTTATCCAATGGTCTTGTTTATCAGTATCAAATCACTAATAATAATAATAATAAAGGAGAAGTTGAAAAGTAAGAAAACACAAAGCAGGACTTGGACTGGGTTTGGTGTATTGCACCGAAGTAAAAGATTCTGGTGTGGGGGGAGTTGGGGAGAGGGTTCAAGTCCTGGCAGAGGAGGACCTAGTGGGGGTTGTATTGTTATGTGGAAAACTGGGAAATGCTACACATGTAAAGCTACTGTATTTGACTGCTGACTATAAACCATTAATCCCCCCCAATAAAGAATAAATAAATAAATCAGAATGTGGGCTGGTGAGATAGCATAGTGATTGTGCAACATGTCTCCCATGTCAGAGGTAACAGAGGTTCCAGGTTCAGTCCTCAGCAGCACCATCCTATAACAGCGAGAGAGAGGGAGAAAGACAGGGGTGGGGCAGGGCGAATGAATCATAATACGTTTCTATTTAAAACCCTTGAAAGAATTCTACCTAGTGATCTATTCGGTCTTGAAATCATACATTAAGGCAGTTGGGAAGCTTAGACAGACATGCTATTAAGAGAAAGAGCCACTGCAGAAAGATTTATTCTGTTAGATTTGCATTTTTTTTTTTTAGAAATAGATGACATAATACAGCAATTACAAAGAGCTGCCCATGAAGACAGAGATTAGATTAAAAAAAAACTTAAGGAAAGATACAAATGATATTTTCCTGTTTTACCCATAAACTGGAAATTTGGTCTGACTGAAATAATTCCAGTCCTTTCTCTGAGGAAAATTTTACTTAATTGGAAATACTATAGAATATGGTGCCCAGAGTATTATATGCTGAGTTACACATATGATAGCTTCATATATTTGCATGACAAGCAATTTTCCCTTTATGGGAAAAGGGAAAGAAATAGCCACTGGGGACCAGGCAGTGACATACCTGGTAGAGCGTATATGTTATAATGCACAAGGACCTGGGTTCAAGTCCCCAGTTCCCACTTGCAAAAGGATAGCTCATGAGCAGTAGGGCTGTGCTGAAGGGGGTCTGTCTTTATAAAAATTTTAGCCTATAATATTTTTATTATTAATAATTTTATTTTTATTAGATTATTATGTATTTTTAAAATTTTATTTATAAAAAGGAAACATTGATAATTGTTTATTTAGTGTTCCTTTTTTAATTTGTTTTCATAAAAAGGAAACACTGACAAGAACCATAGGATAAGAGGGGTACAACTCCACACAATCCCCACCACCAGGACTCCATATCCCATCCCCTCCCCTGATAGCTTCCCTATTCTTTATCCTTTTGAGAGTATGGACCCAGGATCATTATGGGGTGCAGAAGGTTAACTGTTTGGTACAACCATGTCTATGACCTTGTTTTGTGTGTATGTCAGTTTCACTAGGTCTGGCTTCTGTTATTGCTTCCCTACTGAACATGGACATTGGGAGGTCGATCCATACTCCCAGCCTGTCTCTCTCTTTCCCTAATAGGTCGAGGCTCTAGGGAAGCAGGGCTCTAGGACACATTGGTGGGGTCATCTTCCCAGGGAAGTCCAGTTGGCATCATGAGTCTCTCTTATTCTTTTTCCTTCCCTCTTTATTTATCTCTGTCTCTTCAGTAAGTATATCAATAAATAAACCATTTTAACAAGGGGAGGATTTTACTTATACTTTATTTTTCATGACCATACTTAACTAAGCTTTTATTTTATTTATTTGTTTAGGATAGAGACAGAAATTGAGGGGGAAGAAGAGATAGAGGGAAAGTGACAGAAATACCTCAACCTTGCTTCACTACTCGTAAAGCTTTCCCCCTGCAGGTGGGACCAGGGGCTTGATCCTGGGTCCTTGCACACTGTGATGTGTATGATGTGTGCACTCAACCAGGTGTTCCACTGCCGGACCCCCTATTAACTGAAGTGTTGGTGTGTGTGTGTGTGTGTGTGTGTGTTTCCATCAAGTGCTACAAGTCTGCACCAGCAGGCTTCCACTGTTCCCTGTACATTATTGTTTCTGTTTGTTTTTGCATAGAGTGTTTGAAAAATGAAGAGAGAGAGACATACACACAGGAATAGCATGACACCACTTGTGAAGCTTCCCCTTTGCTTGGTGATCTTGTGTGGTGGCCAGGGACTGAACTTGACTCCCCCATGTAGTGAAATGCACATGCCACCCAATGATCTATCTCCTGCCCCCCAACTCTTATTCAGTGTTTAACCTCACATGTTCATAAGTTTAATGACAATTTTTATTATGGGGGGTTGAGGGAATATAATTTTTATTAATGATTTAATAATGATTGATAAGATTATGGCACAAGACAGGTAAAATTCCACACAGTTCCCACTGCCAGAGTTCCGTATCCACTCCCCTTCATTGGAAGTTTCCCAATTTTTTATGCAGTCCTTACCATGGCATTTAATAGTGAGGGTACATTTCTTGCAAGAGGTCTTATGATGATGTTCCTGATGGCAGTGACCGATGATGGTGGAGAAAGGGATCTATTAGAGGTCATGGCCCATAATATCAAGCAGGGTTGGTCCTGCCCATATGTAAGATATACTTTTTTGTAGATAGAACTAAATGACATAAATCATGGTGAGGTCAAATATAGTATGGTAATGTGATTTTCAAAGTAAACCAAGGTCCCAAGTAACTTGGTTATAATAATAATAATTATCTATTGCATTCTTAAACTCTTAAGATTTCAAGGAACCTTCCTTCCCCATTCTCTTCAAAATTCGTATTTCTCCCAGTCCTGGAACCTCTGGGATTTTGCTTGTAGTTCTTGATACCTCTCCTCTGGGTCCTTTACCTTGTGATACTTCCACTGTTGACCTCAATTAAATCAGTGTAAGAAGTGCCACCATGCCATGTTATTCTGCCACTGCCTCTTTGCTACTTATTGTATCCAGAGACACTAAGCCTGCAATGTCAACCTTCCAACTCCAATAATCTGGGGAGAGTATTTCCTAACACATGGGACTCCCCAGTTCCATTTCAGATGTCATACTCTCTACCAAAGTTATAGACCCTAGATAAAGACTAGTGCCTAGGGGCTGGGTACATGTATATAGACATCCATAAGTTAGGGGCAACTATATACTTCAAAATAAAAAATGCTTAACAGTCCTTTGTGATTAGACTTTGACCCAATAAGCTCAGCAAACAGATATAAAGGACTACAGAAAGGGAGTCAGGTGGTAGCACAGCGCGTTAAGCTTAGGTGGCACAAAGCACAAGGACCGGAGGAAGGATCCCGGTTCAAGCCCCCAGCTCCCCACCTACAGGGTGGTCACTGAAGCAGGTCTGCGGGTGTCTATTTTTCTCTCCCCCCTCTGTCTTCTCCTCCTCTCTCCATTTCTCTGTGCAATCTAACAATGATGACATCAATAACAACAATAATAACTACAACAATAAAATAAGGGCAACAAAAGGGAGTAAATAAATATATATTAAAAAAGAAAGGACTACAAAAGACACCATAAATTGTCTCATCAAATATTTACTACTTAGACCTAGATACCCTGCTCTCATACCCTGTACTTCACTTCCCTCAATAACTCTCTCTACTGAACTAACTCCACAAAAGAGATAAGATAGATATATCTATCACTTCTGACGGCATCACCATTATTGTCATCCCATGATACTTGATAATCTTTAAAGAAATGCTGTATACAATTGACCAAGATATATATATCAATTAAAGAACAATTATTTTGCCTATGACAACCTTTATTAGAATCATCAAATAAGTAATTGCAGCAAAACTTAAGGTGAACGTAGGCTACACTAAAACCCTAGGTCAATTTCCTCCCTAACTGGAGGCTAGACCCTATAAACCTAACACAAGTTTGGATAAAATAAATGAATCTCAGTGTTTTAACAACTAGGAGAAAGTCTAAGCTCCTCAGATTAAAACAGGACTACAAAAGCTGGATAAGGGCAAGAGACTGGCTTACTTAATGATGACCTATTTGGTCAATACCAGGCCACTCCATCATCTGGAGCCCTATACAGGGGATCCTTGGATTCCCCCATAGAAAATTTTAATAAATATGTGACTTTTTGAGCATAATGACACAATAGATGGAGTAATCATTGTAAGCTTTTCTTTATGAGACTACAAAAAAAGTCCCAACATGTTTCAGTAGTTGACCATAGTCTAATCACGAGAGGAAAATATACATAAAACATTGTAACTCCTTTGTATCTGAGTTATATCAAACCAAACAGCATGGTGCCATTTTTTTCTTATTGAACTTTGAGTTATATTCATTTACTTTTCTGTTTTAATTTATTTACTTATTTTAATTTTATTGGGGGGCTTAATGATTTACAGTTAACAGTGAATACAGTTGTTGGTATATAAAAATAACTCAGATATTTAAGATGCAATGATAGGAAAAAGACAAAAAGTTAATGTTGGAAAAACAGGATAAATGAAAAGGCACATTCTAGAGCAAGATTTAATGTATTAGACAACTGCATAACAAGCAAAATGGACAACTTCCTTACCCTTCTTCATTACCAAGTTGGTTTTTAATATTCTTGTTTTCAAATTGACTTGGGGAAATGTTGACTTATAAGATTGTTGTTCATTACCCAATTTTGTTTTGTTTTTAAATCTTTCTGCTGAATCATCATAAAATTAGGGTAAATTATGAGGACTAATAGGTTTGCAAAGCAGAACTATTTCATCCCTGACTTCCTCATTTGTTGTGTTTATTCAAATAAGTTGAACACATTTAGTGAGTTTATACTCTGCTCTAGGCATGAATGAAAGCATTGGGAATACATAGAAAGAAAAAAAAAACTATGAAAATTCTTTTTTCTTGGGAGTCGGGCCATAGCGCAGCGGGTTCAGTGCACGTGCCACAAAACACAAGGACTGGTATAAGGATCCCAGTTCGAGCCCCTGGCTTCCCACCTGCAGGGGAGTCACTTCATAAGAGGTGAAGCAGGTCTGCAGGCTGCAGGTATCTTTCTCTCCCTCTCTCTGTCTTCCCCTCCTCTCTCCAGTGCTCTGTGTCCTATCCAACAATGATGGCATCAATAACAATAACTATAACAATAATAACAACAAAGCAACAAATGCAACAAAAGAGAATAAATATTTTTAGAAATTGAAAAAAAGAAAATTTTTTTCTCTCATGGCAATATATTTCAGTAGTCTTATGAAAATATTAACCAACCAGGAAAGCTTCATGAATTAGGTAGCTACATTAGGAAAGCTGTGAATAGCAGTGTTTTAAATGTCTGGCCACTGTAAGTCTCTTTGGAGAAGAGGTTGCATTGGGTCATTTTTTTTTTAAATTTTTTATTTAAGAAAGGATTAGTGAACAAAAGCATAAGGTAGGAGGGGTACAACTCCACACAATTCCCACCACCCAATCCCCATATCCCACCCCCTCCCATGGTAGCTTTCCCATTCTCTATCCCTCTGGGAGCATGGACCCAGGGTCGTTGAGGGTTGCAGAAGGTAGAAGGTCTGGCTTCTGTAATTGCTTCCCCGCTGAACATGGGCGTTGACTGGTTGGTCCATACCCCCAGTCTGCCTCTCTCTTTCCCTAGTAGGGTGTGTCTCTGGGGAAGCTGAGCTCCAGGACACATTGGTGGGGTCTTCAATCCAGGGAAGCCTAGCCAGCATCCTGGTGGCATCTGGAACCTGGTGATTGAAAAGAGAGTTAACATATGAAGCCAAACAATTTGTTGAGCAATCATGGATCCCAAGCTTGGAATAGTGGAGAGGAAGTGTTAGGGAGGTACTCACTGCAAACTCTAGTGTAATTCTGCTTTCAGGTATATATTTTGCAGTAGTTTATGCATACGTGTGCACATAAGCTCTCTCTCACAGAAACTGGTGTATATCTAGGTTATGGGACTTTGTTAGAAAGTGAACTACCTGAGATGAAATTAGAGTGTACTATTAAAGGAAAGGTCTCACCCGAGTAATGAAGCTGAAGGGTTGTCATTCCACACCTGAAGTCTCTGGATACATTCTGAGGTGAAGCATGTTGAGATGGCAATCGTTGCTTTGGATAGGTTGTGATCGGCGGATGCAATATAATTTGGTTTGGATTGAGAGATGCATACGGGAAAGTGGGCCCTATCCAAGGGTTCCAGGACTGGGGGAAGTAGGGGCTCTATAGTGAAGATGTGCGGTTCCTGCTGTCTTAGGGTTCAAAAAGACAATCAATAGTTAATATTATCATCACATTATTTGTTAATTGGGTTAACTTTGAAAAGTCCCTTTGCTATGGTTTGCTGTACAGTACCCAGTATCTTGTATATAGCTGTGCTATTGGAAGCTTCTAAGCTACTTGGTCTAGGTTTTTGAGAGAGTCCGCATATCAAATACATAGCATATATTAAAAAGATTCAGTTTGTCTTTTGAGAAACTTTGAGACATACAATTGATTCCCCCCTCTCATATTAATTAACTACTGATTTATATGTCTACATTTTGCTAGGAGTGTACATAAACACCATTCCCACCACCAAAGGACTGTGACCGATCCCTCCCGCCCACTCCCACCCCCCACTGGCCCAGAAAGCTACATGTCTACCCCTCACCACTGGGTTTTTACTTTGGTGCCCTACTTACAATTTGATCAGGTCCTGCTTTTAGTTTCCCTTTCAGATCTTCTAAGTCAGCTTCTGTTGATGAGTGGGATCATCCCATACTCATCTTTATCTTTCTGACTTAGTTCACTTAACATAATTCCTTCTAGCTCTGTCCAAGATGGGTCAGAGAAGGTGGGTTCATTGTTCTTGATAGCTGCATAGTATTCCATTGTGTATATATACCACAGCTTTCTCAGCCACTCATCTGTTGTTGGGCACCTGGGTTGCTTCCAGGTTTTAGCTATTATGAATTGTGCTGCTATGAACATAGGAGTACACACCTCTTTTTGGTTGGGTGTTATGGAGTCCTTGGGGTATAACCCCAGGAGAGGAATTATTGGGTCATATGGAAGGTCCATGTCTAGCCTTCTGAGAGTTTTCCAGACTGCTCTCCACAGAGGCTGTACCAATTTACATTCCCACCAGCAATGTAAAAGGGTTCCTCTGTCCCAACATCCTCTCCAGCATTTGTTGCTGCTGTCCTTTTTGATGTATGCCATTCTTACAGGAGTGAGGTGGTATCTTAGTGTTGTCTTAATTTGCATTTCTCTGACAATCAGTGACCTAGAGCAGTTTTTCATATGTTTGTTAGCCTTTTGGATCTCCTCTGTGGTGAATGTTTTGTTCATTTCCTCTGCCCATTTTTGGATGGGGTCATTTGCTTTTTTGGTGCTAAGTTTGCTGAGCTCTTTATATATTTTGGTGATTAGTTTCTTGTCTGATGTCTGGCATGTGAAGATCTCCCATTCTGTGAGGGGTCTCTCTGTTTGTTTAATAGTTTCTTTGGATGTGCAGAAGCTTTTCAATTTGATGTAGTCCCATTGGTTTGTTTCTGCTTTGGTCTTCCTTGCAATTGGGTTTGATTCATCAAAGATGTCCTTGAGGTGTATGTGGGAAAGTGTTTTACCAATGTTTTCCTCTAAGTATTTGATTGTTTCTGGTCTGACATCTAGGTCTTTGATCCATTTGGAGTTGATTTTTGTTTCTGGTGAGATAAAGTGGTTCAATTTCATTCTTCTGCATGTTTCAACCCAGTTTGCCCAGCACCATTTATTGAAGAGAGCCTCCTTTTTCCATTTAATCCTTTGGGCCCCCTTATCAAAGATTAGATGCCCATAGGTGTTGGGATTTACGTCTGGGCTTTCAATTCTGTTCCACTGGTCTGTGTGCCTATTTTTGTTCCAGTACCATGCTGTTTTGATGATGATGGCTTTATAATATAGTTTAAGGTCTGGGAGTGTGATGCCTCCATTTCTGTTTCTTTTCCTTAAGATGGTTTTGGCAATTCTAGGTGTTTTCAGGTTCCAGATAAATGATTGTAGTGTTTGTTCTATTCTCTTAAAGAAGCCTGGTGGAACTTTGATGGGTATTGCATTAAATTTGTATATGGCTCTGGGGAGAATATTCATTTTGATGATATTTATTCTTCCAATCCATGAGCATGGGATATCTTTCCATTTCTTGGTATCAGTTTCTATTTCCTTGAGTAGCGACTCATAGTTTTCAGCATACAAGTCTTTCACTTCTTTGGTCAACTTTATTCCTAGGTATTTGATTGATTTTGCTGAAACAGTAAATGGGAGTGATTTCTGGATGTCTTCTTCTTCAGATTTAGTGTTTGCATAAAGAAATGCCACTGATTTTTGTACATTGATTTTGTAGCCTGATACCTTGCTATATTGCCTAACAACTTCCAGTAATTTTCTACTGGATTCTTTAGGTCTTTCTATGTATACTATCATATCATCTGCAAATAGTGAGAGCTTGACTTCTTCCCTTCCAATCTGTATTCCTTTGATTTCTTTCTCTTGCCTGATTGCTATGGCAAGAACTTCCAATACTATGTTGAAGAGTAACGGTGACAGTGGACACCCCTGTCTAGTCCCCGATCTGAGGGGGAATGCTTTCAGCTTCTGTCCATTGAGTATGATGTTGGCTATAGGTTTGCTATATATAGACTCCACTATCTTGAGGAATTTCCCATCTATTCCCATTTTTTGTAGAGTTTTGAGCATGAATGGGTGTTGGATTTTGTCAAAAGCTTTCTCTGCATCTATTGAGATAATCATGTGGTTTTTGGCTTTGCTTTTATTGATGTGATGAATGACATTGATTGATTTACGGATGTTGAACCAGCCTTGCATTCCTGGGATGAATCCCACTTGGTCATGATGAACAATCTTTTTGATGTGTTGCTGTATCCGGTTGGCCAAGATCTTGTTTAATATTTTGGCAACTATGTTCATCAGAGATATTGGTCTGTAGTTTTCCTTTTTTGTTCTGTCCCTATCAGCTTTTGGTATCAGGGTCATGTTGGCTTCATAAAAGGTGGAAGGGAGTATTCCTGTTTCTTCAATCTTATGGAATAGCTTAAGAAGTATGGGTATTAACTGTTTCCTGAAAGTTTTGTAGAATTCGTTTGTGAAGCCATCTGGTCCAGGACTTTTGTTGTTGGGGAGATTCTTAATAACGGTTTCAATTTCTTTGTCTGTGATTGGTGCATTTAGATTTTGTAGTTCTTCTTGGTTCAGTTTTGGAAGTGCATAGGTTTCTAGGAATTGTTCCATTTCTTCCAGATTCTCTAGCTTGGTGGCATATAGTTCTTTATAGAAGTTTCGCAGAATTCTCTGGATTTCTGTGGTGTCAGTTGTGATATCTCCTGCATCGTTTACAATTCTATTAATTTGAGTCTTCTCTCTTTTTTGTTTGGTGAGTCTGGCTAGGGGTTTGTCAATTTTGTTTAATCTTTCAAAGAACCAACATTTGGCTTCATTGATCTTTTGTATGGTTCTTTTATTTTCGATGTTGTTTATTTCTGCTCGAACTTTAGTGATTTCTGTCCTTCTGGTTGCTTTAGGGTTCCTTTGTTCCTCTTCCTCTAAGTCCTTGAGGTGTGTAGTAAGGTCGTTCATTTGGGCTTCTTCTTGGTGTTTAATATGTGATTGTATGGCTATAAGTTTCCCTCTCAGTACTGCTTTAGCTGTGTCCCAAATATTTTGATAGGTTGTGTCTTCATTTTCATTAGTTTCCAGGAACATTTGAATTTCCTGTTTGAGTGAGTCTCTGACCCAGTGGTTCTTAAGGAGCATGTTGTTTAGTTTCCAAATTCTATGTCTTTTAATAATTTTCCGTTTGTTGTTAAAAGTTAGTTTTACTCCACTGTGGTCTGAGAAGATACTTGGGATGATTTCAATGCTCTTGAATTTATTGATGCTGTCTTTTTGGCCTAACATGTGGTCTATCCTTGAGTATGTGTTATGTGGATTTTAAAAGAAGGTGTATTCCAGTTTTTTGGGGTGGAGGAGTCTGAAAATGTCCAAGAGGTCTAGTCTGTCAATCTCTTCATTCAATTCTCTTGTATCTTTATTGGTTCTCTGCTTTGTTGATCTGTCTAAGTGTGAGAGTGGGGTATTGAAGTCTCCCACTATTATTGTATTACTATTGATGTATTTTTGAAATTCTTTCAGTAGATGCTTAATGTATTTATATGGTCCCTCGTTGGGTGCATAGATGTGAATAATTGTTAAGTCTTCTTGGCTGATTGATCCTCTAATCATTATGTAATGTCCTTGCCTATCTTTTATTACTTTATTTAATTTAAAATCTATCGTGTCTGAGATGAGAATGGCTGTTCCTGCCCTTTTTTGTGGACGTTAGCCTGTATGATAGTTTTCCATCCTTTCACTTTAAGTCTGTGTTTATCTTGTTGTGACAGATGGGATTCTTGCAAGCAGCATATGGTTGGGTTATGTTTTCTGATCCATCCCCCAACCCTGTGCCTTTTGATGGGTGAGTTTAAGCCATTGACATTTATTGATATTATGGATTTAATGTATTGTAGTGTCATTGTTCTAAAAAACAATTTGTTTACTCTGATATATTGCAAGTATTATAGTGATGTTCTTGTTTATAAGAGGTCTTTTAGTACCTCTTTCAGGGCCAGCTTGATGATAGTTGCCTCCTTTAACTGTTGTTTGTCTAAGAAGGTTTTGATCCCTCCTTCTAGCTTGAATGAAAGTCTAGCAGGATATATTATCCTTGGTTGAAACCCTTTTTCATTCAGGGCTCGATAGATATCTTGCCACTCCCTTCTGGCTTTTAGAGTTTGAGTTGAAAAATCTGCAGAAAGTCTTATGGGTTTTCCCCTGTATGTGAATTTTTGTTTCTCTCTTGCAGCCTTTAGGATCCTTTCTTTATCCTTACTTCTTCTCATTGTGACTATGATGTGTCTTGGTGTCTTCAGGTCTGGGTTGATTCTGTTTGGTACTCTCTGGGCCTCTTGAACCTTGATATCCTTTCTGTTATTCAGGTCTGGGAAATTTTCTTGTATTATTTCCTCTAGAATGTTTGCTTCCCCTTCCTCTCTTTCTTCCTCTGGCAGGCCAATTATACGAATGTTACTTCTTTTGAGATCATCCCATATGTCTCTGTTGTTGTTTTCAGTGTCTCTCAATCTCTTTTTAAGCTCTTTCACCTCTTTCTTAGTTTTCTCTAACTCATCCTCTGTCTGACTAATTCTGTTTTCTGCTTCTGTTAGTCTTCTTTCCCTTGCCTCAGCTTCTTTCTTCATTACAGCTATTTCAGCTTTCAGTTCTCTAATAGTCTCAAGATAATCAGTATTTTCCTTGGGGGTCTCAACTGTTGTTTCCCTAATACTGCCATTCCTTTCCTCCAATGTTGTTTTCATTTCTGTGATTAATAAGTTTATTATTGCTTGCATACTTTTCTTATCTATGGTTACTTCTGACTGATTTGTGGTTTCTTCTGGGCTCTTGTCTTCATTCATTGGGGTAGCAGTTTTATTTGTTTTTAATCTACCCTTTTTTTTATTTATGTGTTTCTCTTTTTTTTTATGCTCTGTTGTTCCTCAGTTGTTGTGTTTTGAGCACAAGTAACACTGTACTAAATACCTTTATGACAATTGCACTCACCAACCTCTGGAATTACAGTAGCAACTGAAGTAATTATTGAAGGAGTTTAATTGTTACCAGTTAGCCAAACAATTTCTCCAGTCTGTGAAAAAATAGTAACCAAATCCCAGTGAAGAAAGAGAAAAGAAAGAGAGGATAGCAAGAATAGACAGTTATGCAAATCTACTATCCAGTGTATATTCTAGGGGTAACAAGAGTGTAAAGGGAACTGGAGCAGAGATACACACATAGAGAGTCCACTCCGGGTCAGATTTCTTCCCCAAAGTAATTCACAAATTTAGAAAGGCAAAGAAGATAGAAGTGTATGACAAGATTAAAAAAAAAAAAGAGAGAGATAGAGAGAGATAAGAGAGAGAAAAGGGAGAAGATAAGAAGAAGAGTTGTAATTAAAGAGCAGTGCAAGGAACTTCCCAAATGTTTATCAATGAATTTAAAAAAAAAAAAAAAAAACCCTGTTTGGTAGTATGGGGTATCCTGCTAGTAGCTGGTCCCAGGCACTGCTTATGGGGGGGGGGGGGGCGGTGGGAAGGATGTATGCTTGAAAATTAAAAGGAAGAAAAAAGAATTTTTTTCCCCTACTCTAATTCTTAACCCAAATTAAGTTATATACACCTCCTTGGTGTTACCGCTATGGCCCCTTATTGGCTGGCCTGCTAAAGACAGAAAATCCTATTGTTTACACGAGATGTTTCCAGAGATCAAAGGCTAGCTGCTTCTCAGTCCGCCATCTTCCAGGAAACCCCCCCTCCAGACTTTTTTAAAGGATTTCTCAAAAATGAAAACTAGCTCCAAGTCCTTTGATCCAATGAGAGCTATACTCAAGAAGTCTTTGGATCCGCCTTCAGGGTCGCGGTGGACCCTGGAGACTCCCAAGAGGAAGCCCCCGAGCTAAAGTGCTCTCTCCAGGTCCTCTGCCCGCTGCGCTCTTCAACCGGCGGAGGAGCCGCCTTCCTGGGTGGAGGAGGACAATGCCCGGCACACTCACCTTGCCCGGTGCCGCCTGGGAATTCTGGAGCCCCGCTAGTCCTTGTCACCTTTACTCTAATTCTTAAGCCAAATTAAATTGTAATCACTTATTTGGTGTCACCCCTTATTGACTGACCTGCTAAAGGCAGAAAATCCTACCACTGCCGACGATGTGATCAGAGCACTCGCTGTTAGTGACTTCTCAGTCCGCCATCTTCCTAACTCCCCTGGGTCATTTTTTTAAGAGATTGAAAACAGTCCCTGTCCAAAGTCCTCACAGGAAAATTTACTGTGAAGCTGACATTGCAATTATATTTGTTCACATGTGTTGGAAAACATTTCAGATTTTTTTCAGTTTAGTTTTGATTGGGTAAACCTTCTGTGTCTCAACTTGAAATTCTCCTCCATTATATTCCGTGTTGTAGGGTGGTATCCAGATGTCACTGGTAGTTTTGGAAAACCCTCTGAAAAAAAAAAAAGGTAAGCTGGGTATCAATTATTCATGATGTGAGTTGAGTAGGATGTAGCTATATAATTTCACTGGGATTAGTTTATGGCTAGCATCCTAACATAGCAATAGCTTCCTTCCATATTTTTCAGAAATAACTCCTATACTTCTAACTTTGTTACCTATGGGTGAGAGCCAGCTTATACAATACTATGAGTGATATAGCTCATGAAAACTTATTTGTTGGGCAGTATGCCAGCTTCCCCCTGTGTAATGCTGTGGTCTATTTACATAATCACCGTTTTTTAAATTTTTTTAATTTTAACATTTTTTTTTATTTAAGAAAGGAGACATTAACAAAACCATAGAATAAGAGGGGTTCAATTCCACACACTTCCCATAACCTGATCTCCACATCCCATCCCCCACCCCTGATAGCCTTCCCATTCTCTATCTCTCTGGGAGTAAGGATCCAGGGTCCTTGAGGGTTGCGGAGAGTGGAAGGTCTGGCTTCTGTAACTGCTTCCCCGCTGAACATGGGTGTTGACTGGTCGGTCCATACTCCCAGTCTGCCTCTCTTTCCCTAGTAGAGTGGGGCTCTGAGGAAGTGGAGCTCCAGTACACATTGATGGGGTCCTCTGTCCAGGGAAGCCTGGTCAGCATCTTGCTGGCATCCAGAACCTGGTGGCTGAAAAGAGAGTTAACATACAAAGCCAAACAAATTGTTGAACAATCATGGACCTAAGGACTGGAATAGTGCAGATGAAGTATTGGGGGGTACTCCCTGCTCTTGTGTACTTCTGCTTTCAGTTTATGGGTACAGGTGAACCTATGCTCTATCTCAGGGGACCTGGACTATATCTAGGTTTGGGGACTTTATTGGGGAGTGGAACACCTGGAATGGAATTAGAGAATACTATAAAAGGAAAGGCCTCACCCGAGTGATGAAACTGAAGGGTTGTCATTCCACACCTGAAGTCTCTGGTCATAGTCTGAAGTGAAGCATGCTGGGGTGGCACTCATTGCATTGATTAGGTTGTGATCCGCGGATGTAATATTATTTTATTTGAATTGAGAGCAGCATGCAGAAAAGTGGGCCCCACCCTAAGTTTCCAGGACTGGGGGAAGTATAGGCTCTATAGTGGAAATGTGAGGTTCCTGTTATCTTAGGGTTCAAGAAGACAATGGATAGTTATTGTTATCGTCACATTATTTGGTGATAGGGTTAACTTTGGAAAGTCCCTTTGATAGGGTTTGGGGTATAATACCCAGCATCTTGTATATAGCTGTGCTACCGGTTGCTTCTGTTCTCCCTGGTCTAGGCTTTTGGGAGAGACAACATATCAAAGACAGCCTATGTATTAAAAAGACTCAGTCTGTGTTTTAAGAAGTTCTAGACATATCATCAGTTTTTCGCCTCTCATATTAAGTAAATAGTGGTTTATATGTTGACACTTTAATAGGATTGTACATGAACACCACTCCCACCACCAAAAGACTGTGTCCCATCCCCACCACCCACCCCCGCCCCCATCCCCCGCTGCGCTGGGAAGCCCAATGTCCACCCTCCCTTTCACCACAGGGTTTTTACATTGGTGCCCTGCTCTCAATTTAATCAGATCCTGCTTTTAGTTTCCCTTTCTGTTCTTCTTTCTCAACTTCTGTTGATGAGTGGGGACATCCCATACTCATCTTTATCTTTCTGACTTAGCTGACTTAACATAATTCCTTCTAGCTCTGTCCAGGATGGGTCAGATAAGGTGGGCTCATTGTTCTTAATAGCTGCATAGTATCCCTTTGTGTATATGTACCACAGCTTTCTCAGCCACTCATCTGCTGTTGGGCACCTGGGTTCCTTCCAGGTTTTAGCTATTATGAATTGTGCTATGAACATAGATGTACACACATCTTTTTGGTTGAGCATTATGGAATCCTTGGGGTATATCCCCAGGAGAGGAATTACTGGATCATATGGAAAGTCCATATCTAGCCTTGTGAGAGTTCTCCAGACTGCTCTCCACAGAGGCTGGACCAATTTACATTCCCACCAGCAATGCAAAAGGGTTCCTCTGTCCCCACAGCCTCTCCAGCATTTGTTGCTGCTGTCCTTTTTGATGTATGCCATTCTCACAGGAGTGAGGTGATATCGCAATGTTGTCTTTATTTGCATCTCTTTGACAATCAGCGACCTGGAACAGTTTTTCACGTGTTTGTTAGCCTTTTAGATCTCCTCTGAAGTGAATGTTTTGTTCATATCCTCTGCCCATTTTTGGATGGGAGGTCATTTGCTTTTTTGGTGCTAAGTTTGCTGAGTTCTCTGTATATTTTGGTGACTAGTCTCTTGTCTGATGTTTGGCATGTTTTCACATGCCATCTTCTCCCATTCTGTGAGGGATCTCTTTGTTTGTGTGATAGTTTCTTTGGCTGTGCAGAAGTTGGGCAGTACGCCAGCTCCCCCCTGCGTAATGCTGTGGTCTGTTTACATAATCACTGTTTTACCTGAGACCTGCCCTGCCTGCAGGGCACTGGTTTAATCCCACTGGTTTGCACTCTCTTTTTGCTCTGCCCCTTCTCCTAGTCACACCCTGTTTTCCACCTTTTAATCCCACTGCTTCACACTCTCTTTTTGTTCCACCTTCTCTCCTAGTCACACCCTGTTTTATACTGTTTAATCCCCACTAGTTTGCACTCTCTTTTTGCTCCACTCTCTCTTTGTCACATCCTGTTTTCCACCCTACTATTTCCTTCTTGGCGAGTATAAATACAGATTCTTTTCTGATTAAACACACATTAGATTGCCTTCTGACTCCACGAGTCCCAGAGTCTCTCTCCTGCGCCGCTAGCCCGACATGAGTTCCTGATCCCTCTTCCATGCAGCAACCTAGGTTGACTCCAGTCGATTTCTCTCCAACCCAGAGAGCACGTGCTCGGGAAGAAGCACCCTCAGGCTATCCTGGCACTTTTTATTTCTCTAGATTATAGAGTTTTGATTTTTGTGGCATTTCCCCCACATTTTAGGAATTTATAGTTAGTTATTAATTATTCCCTCTAATAAGCATTTATTTTTATCTACTTTATATTCATAATCT
This sequence comes from Erinaceus europaeus, assembly GCF_950295315.1. Taxonomy (NCBI): domain Eukaryota; kingdom Metazoa; phylum Chordata; class Mammalia; order Eulipotyphla; family Erinaceidae; genus Erinaceus; species Erinaceus europaeus. The sequence goes on along the minus strand of NC_080168.1, from coordinate 119,878,631 downwards.
TACATTGCATTTATTATAATAGCCTTTTGTTTGGCTTGCAAAGTAATGAAAATTTCCCTTTTGTGATACCAATTAGATGTACAACTGGTGTTCACTGTAACAATATGAAGGTCACAAAATGTATGACAAAAATAAATTAAAGAACAATGAACAAACTGAGATGAACACAATGTAATAACAGGTGTAAAATCATTTAAGACATACAAGTTGAAGTAGACTGGAAGATATATACCAACAGTCTATAATGTTTAGAAGCTACATTGAAAAATAAGATAGAAAAAACGTAAAATAGAACCAAATTAAATGTATTAATATATTGTAATATACTGCATGAAATATATTATCTTATAAATAAGTATTCAATAGCATATTCATGAAATCTTTTGCATTCTATCATCTGTATTTCAAATCCACAGTATATTTTTTTAACCATTCCATCATATGTCAAGCTCACAATAACTAGTAGCAACTGAACTGGTCAACAAAATACTAGAACATTTTAACTCTTCTTTATTAATTTATTTTTTATTGGGGGATTCATGTTTTATAGTTGACAGTAAATACAAAAGTAAATACAATGTACATATGTGTTTCTTGGTGGTTTTATCAAACTAGTAAGCCAACACACTTCAGTTCTTTTCATGAGATTATAGGTATCTTTGGTTTTTTTTTTTTTTTTTTTGCCTCCAGGGTTATTGCTGGGGCTTGGTGCCTGCACAACGAATCCACTGCTCCTGGTGGCCACCTTTTTCCTTTTGTTGCCCTTGTTGTCTATCATTGTTGTTGTTAATATTATTGTTGTCTATCGTTGTTGTTAATGTTATTGTTGTCGTTCTTGTTGGATAGGACAGAGAGAAGTGGAGAGAGGAGGGGAAGACAGAGAGGAGGAGAAAAAGACACCTGCAGACCTGCTTCACCACCTGTGAAGTGACTCCCCTGCAGGTGGGAAGCTGAGGCTACTACCGGGGTCCTTACTCCAGTCCTTGCTCTTTACGCTAGGTGCGCTTAACCCACTGCGCTACCGCTCCCCCCTCCATCTTCATTCTTAAAGTCACCATGAGCTGTATTTCTTATATTTATACCTGAAGGTTGAATGAACTTATTAATAAAGGTGGTAGTTTTTCATTTCATTATCTTACCCTACACCCCAATAAATAAAGTCGGCATGCAAACAAACAAAACACTGGCTAATAACTGAGACTGAGTGCTATGTTAAGTAAAATGGTTATATGCCCAATTTTACTTGGATAATATCAATGTATGCCTTCTTTCCTGGTATAATTAGTCAGAATAACTTTCACTCGCACAACCCTCAGACCTTATATAAATGACAAATTTGCTCTGTACTATCTATTGTCACAATATTGTCATGTTACCAACCACACCCAAACTTAATGACTTAAATACAGCAATGTATTACTTTTCATAAACCTTTTGTCTGTTGGTTGAATCTACCCTTTAAGTCAATTGGGATGCTCTTTACTGGACCTACTACTTTATGCTTCTGTGGTCAGGGTGCAGGTTAGCTGGGACCAAACTCATCTAGAAATAACCACAACTGTGAATATTTTTGTTTCTCTTGATCTCCCGCTGCCCATGCCTTGACTTGTTCTCAGGGTAGACTCCAAGTCTCAGGAGCATAACTGGAAGTAACTAACATGTCATTACTTTCCCACAAGCATACTCTGTTGCTTAAACAAAATTAACAGTAACTCAGCAAGTGGGATAGAGAGCAGTTAAATTCTATGGCAAAGATTGTTATGTATGTTCAATCTATTAATTGTATGTGCTAACACAATCAACCGGTATGTGTGTATACAAGTATGCATACATGTCTACAGTCACCTGTTCCTTAATTCTTCTCTGCTCAATCACACATAGCACTTTTTAAAAAGCATTTTAAATGTCCATAAAAATGGCTCTACATGTATAGGCACTATATTATTGTGATCTCTGTAAAAACAAAACTCAATAACTACTTGAGAAATTACCTTTATAGTGTTATTTTTCCCTTAAATTTTTTCCCAATGTTTATTTTCATGAAAATTTAAAATTCCTGTGATTTTTTTTTTGTTTGATAGATGTAAAACTGTAGCCATGCTTTTGTCTGTCACTTCTTAAAGTGTGTTTTTGCTTTCTTTATAAGAAAGCCTTCTGGGTAAGTATCAGACACAGTTATCTAACAAAACTTGTCAAAGAGAGAGATTATATTTTAATGTTCACATGTTAACTTTAACCCACTATGAATTTCCTTGACAGATATGATATGCCCTTGATTAAAAAGAACAGTGTGTATTCAAAAGGCCTTATTTTGATTTGCATCACTTTTGTTAACAGATGTGGCATTTATTTCTTTAAAAATTTTTTAAAAATATTTATTTATGTATTCCCTTTTGTTACCCTTGTTGTAGTTGTTATTGTTGTTGTTGATATCGATGTTGTTGGATAGGACAGAGAGAAATGGAGAGAGGAGGAGAAGACAGAGGGGGAGAGAATGATAGACACCTGCAGACCTGCTTCACTGCCTGTGAAGTGATGCCCTTGCAGGTGGGGAGCCGGGGGCTCGAACCAGGATCCTTTTGCCTGTCCTTCTGCTTTGTGTCACCTATGCTTAACCCACTGCGCTACGACCCTGACTCCCAGGTATGGCGTTTCTTTATCAGAGTTCTTCAGTATTATTGTCCTCTGTAATAATTATCTGTTATATGAGGCCACCCCTCTAAAAAAGAAAAATGGTATTTAAGGATCTTGTAATGAATTCAGCGATAAGCTGTCTACTAAGTAAGATGGCCCAGTACAGTGCGTATGTGTATCATCATTCTCTTCAACTGCAGTACCAGTTGACTGGAACATTTCTCTACTTTCATGAAGGTTTTTCTGAGGTTTTCATCTTATAAGCATCAATTTCTCATTGGCCAGTTATTATAAAGATACCACTTGATGCTACAAAACAGTACACTGATACTGATTAAATATGATGGTGCTCATGTAATATTATTTAAATTTTTTCCCTTTTTTTTGCCCTTGTTTATCTGCATTGTTGTTGTTATTATTGGTGTTATTGCCGTCATTGTTGTTGGATAGGACAGAGGAAAACCGAGAGAGGAGAGGAAGATAGAGAGGGGGAGAGAAAGACAGACACCTGCAGACCTGCTTCACCGCCTGTGAAGTGAACCCCCTGCAAGTGGGGAGCCGGGGGCTTGAATCAGAATCTTTAAGCTGATCCTTGCACTTTCCACAATGTGCACTTAACCCCTTGTGCCACCACCTGGCTCCCAATATTATATTCTTAATATATCAATTTATTGTTTGTAGAAATAGGTACTTCATCTTGAACATGTGATATTTCATAACAAATATAATCTGCTCTCAGAGTATCTTCTTGGTATTGTTAAAATTCTACAATGAGAAATTCTTGTTGCACAATTGCTTTCTATTTCATACACATTTAACTGACAATAAAATACTTTGTGGACATACTGCAATCCAGAAACAAGGTACTTGTTTGTGATATTCAAGTGTAACAAATAACTTCAGACATGGAAAGAGGAAAATATCTAATATCAGAATTAAATTGTTTCCAAATATACAGATTTAAATAAACTTTTTCAAAAAGATTGGTTTGTTCAAGCCTTCACAATGAATGCTTTACAAAAATAGTCATAGCCACACTGTGGACATCCAAAAATCATTCACAGAAACATCAAGCCATCTATCTTCCTATTCTGTCTTAACTACTATGTGTTACTATGTGCTTGGATTGTAATGAACGACCTCTTCGATAATTTGAGATGATTAGAAATCCATGATTCTGTGTTGTTAGATTGCCCTATATGAAGCTGTTTACGACGCTCTCTATTGTAACCCTGCTAAAGAACAGTAAGTACTGTAAATATATTTATTTTGTTTTAACTTCAGTTAAATTTATCATATAATATCTCCACTCATTTTGAATTTCTCTCTCTCTCCTTCTGTCTCTCTCTCTCTCCTTCTGTCTCTCTCTCTCTCTCTCTCGCTGTTTCTCTTGACTTCTTGATACAAGGCTTTCCAGCAGAACTAGTGCATGGTAATCAGAAAATAAGTTCTTTGGTACTATGCCCTGGGGCCAGGTAGTGACGCACCTGGTTATAATGCTCAAGGACCCAGGTTCAAGCCCCCAGTCCCCACCTGCAAGGGGGAGAAGGTTTAGAAGTGGTAAAGCAGTGATGCAGATGTCTGTCTTTCTCCCTCTCTATCTCCCCTTACACTCTCAATTTCTGGCTGTCTTTATCTAATAAATAAAGGTAACAAAAACTAATAAATTAACAAACAAAAAACCATTGTACTATGTCCCAAAATAAAATGGTTGGTTTTAGAAACTGAAATGGATGATTCATTGTATTTCAAAATATTTAAATTCAACTTGCTTGGCACAGGAATTGTTAAAGCTTTTCAGATGCTGCTAATGTGAAGTTTGTGTTAAGAGCAAATGCCTTAGGAAATTGAGATATCGGTAAGTACATTGAGATGAGATGCCAGGATATTTAGAAAGAAATTTGAAAAGTCAACTTTTTATTTATCGAATTTTCATAGCTAAATCTAAAATAAATCTTTTTGAAACTTGTTTGTGAACATAAAGCTTTACATTAAATATATATATTTTCTTTTTTTTCTCTAAATATTTTAAAATAGAGATTTTTGAGTACAGGAAGTAGAATTATAAAATTTGAACAGTTTTCGGAAAGGGTTTAGTGTATTTACTAATAATAACCTTGTATACCCTGAGCTGAATTATTTATTTCACATTTCTGTTAGATTGTGATGTAATGATTTTGTTGAATTGCTAAGATTTGTTAAATTAGTATGCATGATCACATTCTGTCAATTTATCAGAGGATTTTTATAAAATTAACAGGGAATTTATTAAAGAAGAACAAATATTTGTTCTTTAATGAAAGCTTTCCCTTGATTTTATTCATTTTATTTTAAATTTTTTACTTATTTATTTATTTGATAGAGAAACCCAGAAATTGAGAGGGAAGGGGAAAACAAAAAGGGGGAGAGACACCTGCAGTACTGCTTCACTACTTGCAAGACTTTCCCCCTGCAGGTGGGGACTCAAACCGGGGTCCTTAGGCATTATAACATGTGTACTCAACCAGGTATGTGACCTCCAGCCTCTCCCTAGATTTTTATATTCAAGTGGATAAAAAAAAAATGTAACACTGTTACAGGAATAATAGACACATTAAGTGGAGGAAGACACATTTAAATTCCAGTGCTTCTTCATTAAACAAAAAGTTTTAAAACTATGTTTAGTTTGTACTTTTTAATTCATAGTGGGAACAGTTCTCAGATTGCCTCAGGTGAAATTTTAAACAAGAACTACAAATACTATAATCTCTCTCTTAGAAAATAAATCAATAATCTTTTCAAGTCCTAAGATTTCTCTCATTGTTGTCATTAAAATGTGCCTTGAATCAGAAATAAAATCTGAATCATTTTCGGTGTTGAGACTTTTGCAATCCCTTACTTTCAGCCCACTTCTGGTAAAAAGTCAAAGGCTGAAGGGGGCCAGGAATTGGCACACCTGGTTGAGTGCACATGTTAATAATGTACAAGGGCCTGGGTTCAAGCCCCCAGTCCCCACCTGCAGGGGTAAAGCTTTGCAAGCAGTGAAGCAGGGCTGCAGGTGTCTCTGTGTCTCTTTTCATCTCTGTCCCGCCCTCCTACCTCTATTTCCCACTGTCTGTATCCAATAAAGATTAAAAAAAGAAAATTCAACAGTTGAATAAGAAAGGTATGATTGTCTATTATTTTCCCTCATCTTGGCTTCCCCTTTGCCTCCATATCCATCACATTCCTGCTGTCCGTGAGTCCTTCATATTTGGAAACTTGAAAAGAAAAAGGAGATAAAAGAACACCTGCCTTGACAATCTTAATTAGAATGAGCCACCTTTGTCCTGTTTGGAGATTCCTATCTCCTGTTCACTAAAGAGTCAAGAATTTCATTTGTTGATGTTATTGTTATTTTCTGTTACATGGGTTATTCTTTGAACCTGGTGCTACCTTCATCTTCCTTATTTTCATTCTATTTTATCTATTGGATAGAGACAGAGATAAATTGGTAGGGGAAAAGGATATAGAGAGGGAAAGAGAAAGAGAGGCACCTGCAGCATTGCTTTACAACTGTGAAGCTTCCCCCCTACAGGTGGGGAGTAGGGGCTTGAGACAGGCCCTTGTACATTCTAACAAGTGTGCTCTACCAGACTTGCCACCACCCAGCCTGCTTTATTTTCCTTCACAGTAAGTCCTTTTTGAAGTTGAGAAACATGGTTTTTCTTTCTCATATATGACTTATGTCAAATCCATGGAAGCATTCTTTTTAAAAATATTTATTTATTTATTCCCTTTTGTTGCCCTTGTTGTTTTATTGTTGTAGTTATTGATGCCATGTTGTTGGATAGGACAGAGAGAAATGGAGAGAGGAGGGGGAGACAGAGAGGGGGAGAGAAAGATAGACACCTGCAGACCTGCTTCACCGATGGTGAAGCAACTTCCGTGCAGGTGGGGAGCCGGGGGCTTGAACTGGGATCCTTATGCCCGTCCTTGTGCTTTGCGCCACATGCGCTTAACCTGCTGAGCTACCGCCCGGCTCCCCATGGGAACATTCTTAATCTCTGATGGTAAAATATTTCCAAATGCACACTCCCATTGTAAATAGATACTGTTTATTAGTATTATTTTATTTTCTTTCTTTATTTATTGGATAGTGATAACCAGAAGTCGAGAGGAAGAGGGAGACAGAGAGGGAAAGAGACAGAGAGACAGCTACAGCACTGTTTTGCCACTTGCAAAGCTTTCCTCCTACAGGTGGGGATCATGGGCTGGAACCTGGGTCCTTGAGCATTGCAACATGTGTGCTCAACCAGATGTGCCACCACCTAGGCCCAGATATTGTTCTTTTGTCTCATGATAAACTTGTTTATCCTTCCCTCTCTAGCTCTCCTTCCTTCAGTTGTAAATTAAGCTTAATTTACTATGTCAGTGCTGCTGATAAGGTCAACTATGAATTCTCCAAGAATCCCACTGTGCTCTACCAGTTTATATCTCAAACTTGCTAACCACCACCTTGACTGGGCAAGTTACCCTTTATGATTAAAGCCAATTCCACAAAATTACAAGCTGGTTTGAGTAGGGGGAGTCCAGGTTATAAGACAAGCATACAGTTCAATGACTGGTAAAAGGATGGCCATTTCATTCCAGAAGAGGGGATGCTTCTGTGGGAGGGTCTGGGAAGATCTCTGCGAAGACTTCCAAGTAATTGACAGAGCCTAGAAGATGTGTCCATTTTGGTTTCATTTAACTGCCCAGTTTTGTGCCATGAATTAGAAAAATGTGGTCAGGACCATCTGCTTAAGTAGAATCTCTATTATGGCCCTATTATCTGATCTTGCTTCTTTAGAAGGTTTGTATCTTTGCTACGTCTCACACTATCTTGTTCCCACTTTTCCACTTGTTGGGTTACTACTCCCATCTCTTCACCTACTAGGATTATTAGAATGAAAATTCAAGTAATATACATACATATGCAACCCCCGGCCCCCCTCCCCATGAGACTGAGGGAACCAGCACGCATCATCTCTCATTCTCCTTGCAGAATTAATCAACTCTTGACTATGTCACTCTTTACCTACCTCCGTGCAAGCCGACTACAGTCATCTCTCAGGAGGATAGGAGCATCTCTATCTCAATTTTCCTCGTCCTCGTTCTTCTGCTTACTTTTCTTTATTGTATGACCATCCATCTCTTGTCTGGGATAAGTGTAATGTCCATGATATCAGGATCTTGATGTTGTTCACAAAAGTCATCTAGCTCACAGTTTAGTAACAGGTCCTCTGTAACTACCTATGAAATCAATAAGTGAACCACATTTAAGTGTCAGTACGTATTGATTAACTTCCTGAATATTTTTTTTCCTCCAGGGTTATTGCTGGGCTCGGTGCCTGCACCATGAATCCACCACTCCAGGAGGCCATTTTTCCCCCCTTGTTGCCCTTCTTGTAGCCTGCTTGCGGTTATTATTATTGCTATTGTTGATGTTGTTCGTTGTTGGACAGGACAGAGAGAAATGGAGAGAGGAGGGGAAGACAGAGAGGGGGAGAGAAAGACAGATACCTGCAGACCCGCTTCACCACCCATGAAGCGACTCCCCTGCAGGTGGGGAGCCGGGGGCTCGAACCGGGATCCTTACGCCCGTCCTTCGCTTTGCGCCACATGCGCTTAAACCACTGCGCCACCGCCCAACCCCCAAGTTCCTGACTATTTTAATGGTGTTTATGTGGCATAGTTTTGTAAGATTTTCTAAAATAGGTTTGATCAGCTCTGGCCAAAAAAAAAAAAAAAAAAAAAAAAGGCATTCTCCTGAAGCAAAAGGAAAAGTTTACATGAAGTACAACCTAATCAACTGAGTCGTTAATGATACTTTTATAATTCACTCCTCAACATATGTATAACTTGAGATAATTTCTGTGTTGATAATTTTTTCTTTTATTATTATGATTAGTAGTAATGATTTAATAATTCTTCTTCTCCTCCTCCTCCTCCTCCTCCTCCTCCTTCTTCTTCTTCTTCTAGCGTTTGCCCTTCTTCCATAGCCAGTCAAAAGTGTCAGGTTGAGCCTGATGTCAAGTTTCGAGACCTCCTTTGAATCTGGAGAGGTGGCAGTCGTTGACTATGTGGGTCATAGTCTGTCTGGAGCCGCAGGGGCAGTTCGGGTCGTCTCTGGCTCCCCAGCGATGGAACATAGCGGCGCACCGGCCATGGCCTGTTCGATAGCGATTGAGGAGGGCCCAATCATAACGTGCTAGGTCAAAGCCGGGTTGACGCTTGCAGGGGTCTGTGATGAGGTGTTTGTTCTTTACCTTAGCTGACTGCCAACTCTGTTTCCAAGAGACTGGAACAGAGAAGTTCAGTGTAGGCGTAGGGGACCAGATTGGGTGACGAGACGTCAAGCATTGGACAGGGTGGGCGAAGATATCCGCGAATATTGGCAGGTCTGGTCGAGCGTAGACGTGGGAAATGAACTTAGATGATTTAATAATGATAGACAAGATTATGATATAAGAGAGGTATAATTCCACACAATTTCCACCACCAGAATTTCACATTTCCCCCCCTCCATTGAAAGCTACCCTATTCTTTATCCTTCTGGGAGTGTGGGGTACAGAAGGTGGAAGGTCTGGTTTCTGTAACTGATTCTCCTTTGGGCATGGCTGTTAGCAGATCAATTTATACCCTCATCCTGCTTCTATTTTTCCCTAGTAGAGTAGGGTTCTAGAGAGGTGGGGTTCCAGGACACATTGGTGAAGTTGTCTTCCTAGGGAAACCAGCCAGGTTGGTGCCATGGTAGCACCTACAACTTGGTGGCTGAAAGGCATTAAGATATAAAGAACAATAAAAAAAAAAAAGATATAAAGAACAAATTGTTTAATACTCAGGAACCTAAAGGTAAGAATATTGCAGATATAATTTGTGGTCTTCATGTTGGAAGAAGCTCAGAAGTCTATTTTAGGTAAATTTCAAGGGGTCCATTACTTTACTAATTTTTGCCTGAGCCTGGCAGCTAATATACAGATAGGCTGAATGTATTGTCTCGGAAGATGGTATCAGAGTTGAGAACAGGACTAGAAAGATGGATCAGGGCAGAGAGTAGCTCCCACATATTGAAAATATATAAATACTTTTCACTATAAATCCCACCAGTCTGACCTAGGGCCCATGTCTATCCATATTTAGCACAGGAATCTGTGAAACCTCAGCATCCCTGCCAGTCTGAGCTCATAGTCCATGGTCATAGCTAGAAACATTCTAGGCTGCACTCATTTCAGGACTCCTCTTCTTTGAGTGGAAAAGTATTTCTGACTCCCTTCAGAAATTTCTACCATTGTTCTACATTGAGGGCACGGTCCTGTAGAGGCCCACAAGAGAGTTTATGATGATGTTCCCGATGGAGATAACCAGTGATGGTGGAGAGAAGAATCTGTTTAAGGTCTAGGCCCATCATATACATATGGGAATCCTAGGATTCCCTGACTAGGGTCCCAGATGATGGGATGGCCTGGTAGTAACCAAAACAGCCATTATTAAAGTGTGCCCTAACCCAGCTTTTGTAGTCCTTACTTTTATCTGACAGGGATAGAGTCAGAGTGATTGAAGGAAGTGAAATAGGAAGTAGGTAAGAAGGGTGTCTAGGTCTAAGTAGAAGCTAGTTAAGTACTTTATGTTGTTTTTTTTTTAGGTCTTTCTTCTTTCTTGCTTCACTTATTGAGTCACTGCAGACTATTGCACACTTTTACTTTAAGTTATATATTTCCCCATAACTTACGGATACATGTGCACATCTGACCTACCGCATGGGCCCTGTTCTATAGCTAGGTCCTGTAGCTTTGTTAGGAAGTGTGCCACCTAAATTTTTTTTTTGCATACATTTTACTCAGTTTTTTTTTAATTATGATGTTTATTTATTTTCCCTTTCATTGTCCTTGTTTTTATTGTTGCTGCTGTTACTGATGTCGTCACTGTTGGATAGGACAGAGAGAAATGGAGAGAGAAGGGGAAGACAGAGAGGGGAAGAGAAAGACAGACACCTGCAGACCTGCTTCACCGTCTGTGAAGCGACTCCCCTACAGGTGCAGAGTTGGGGGCTTGAACTGGTATCCTTATACCAGTCCTTGCACTTTGCGCCATGTGCGCTTAACCATTGCACTACCACCCAACTCCCCATTTTACTCATTTTTTAAAACTAATTTATTTACTCATTTTAAACTCAGTTGCTAAGATGTGTATGTCATATCAGCATAATAAGATATTCTCCTGATTTTTAAGTCTACCTAGTTGGTCATAATAGTTTTCTTAGAGATTCTAAAATGATCTGAGAACAAAAACTGATTGCATTTTATATGTGAATATCTATTTCTTTGTGAGTATGAGGGCGGGGGGATTGGTGAATGAAGCAGTGAGACTAAGATGGTGATGTTGTATTTGGGCTGTAGTTCCAATTTCAGATAAATATTTAGAGAAACTCGAAGTAGAGTGTGCTATTATTTCTGAAAGAGGCACTAATAATACAAATCATCCCACTAAACAGAACAGTGAGGCAGCTGTGCATATTGGCTTATTTAGCTGTGCTTACTACAGCACTTTGTATCTGCCTAACGTACCATTCATCATCATGTCTGATTCTCTTGTTTCATTGTGAGCTTTACCGTTCTAGACAGACTCTCAGTCCTCTTTGCAGCAGGATTGAAAAAAAAAAAAAGCTGGGTTTACAGTTGTCAATATGTTAAATTTTATTGATGATAATTAAGTTCACTTGTCGTATCATTAAACATGATTGATACCTTTTCAATTTTAACATAGGGAAATTGATGTCACCTGAAGGATTTTTTTTTTCCTTTTGGAATATCTCCTATCATATTTCTCTGCCACAAATGTGGTTTGTTCTTATTTTATCCTCTTGCCGAGAGATATAAGCTCTCTTCATAATTCAAGTTTAAGTTTAAGAAGAGTCTAAAAATAGCACTTCATTGTCTCACTTAACATTTACTTTGGTGGTTTATTTATTTTTTAAATTCTTTATTCCCTTTGTTGTCCTTGTTGTTTTATTGTTGTGGTTATTATTGTTGTTATTGATGTCGTCGTTGTTGGATAGGACAGAGAGAAATGGAGAGAGGAGAGGAAGACAGAGAGGGGGAGAGTAAGACAGACACCTACAGACTTGCTTCACCACTTGTGAAGTGACTCCCCTGCAGGTGAGGAGCTGGGGGCTCGAACCGGGATCCTTATGCCGGTCCTTCGCGCCACATCCACTAAACTCGCTGCACTATCACCCAACTCCCACTTTGGTGGTTTTTATACTGAAAATACTCACAGAGTGCTATGTATGTGTAGGGTCCTCTAGTAGGTAATATAAGAAATAAATAGTCAGAAAAACATTCATTCTCTAGGAAGTCTTCTGAAATTATGTCTGAGACAGATGAAAGATGCTGATCTAAGTAGTTATGGAGAATTTTGACAGAGGGAAAGTGGATGGGAGAAGACAAGTGCTGATCAGGCATGGTTTTTAAAAAATATTTATTTTCTTTTGTTGCCCTTATTTTTATTGTTATATTTATTATTGTTGTTGTTATTGATGCCATCGCTGTTGGATAAGTCAGAGAGAAATGGAGAGAGGAGGGGAAGACAGAGAGGGGGAGAGAAAGATAGACACCTGCAGACATGCTTCACTGCCTGTGAAGCGACTCTCCTGCAGGTGGGGTTCCAGGAACCGGGATCTTTCCTCCTGTCCTTGTGCTTTGTGCCACATGCGCTTAACTCGCTGTGCTGTTGCTAGACTCTCTCAGGCATGTTGTATAGCTTGCCTTCAAGGCAGGAAGAAAGATGCGATAGCCAGTGTGGCATCCTTTTAAAATCATGAGCCGTGTTCATGAGGATGTGTCTTCTGTATTTCTGAAAACAGAAGGGAAAAACCACCTTGGATTCTAGGCCAAGGTCTTAAGCAAAGAATGTGTAGATTTTGTTTATCACTATGAGCCAATCTGCGGTGCTAACAATGACCTTGGCATACTTTGCCTAAGAATAAGACATCATTCTCATCATCTACTTATCTCATTGATTGTCCATGAAAGGAAAATTCATTGCTTGTCCTCATTATGATCAGGTCAACTGCTGAAGATTTTCCAGTGCTTTCTCATCAAGAAATATAAAGCAGAGAAAGTTAAAAGTTGTGCCTGATTACAACCAATGTAGTAGACAGTAATGTCTGGAATTTTTTTTTTTTTTTTTTGCCTTCAGGGTTATTGCTGGGACATGGTGCTGGCACGATGAATCCCCTGCTCCTGGCAGCCATTTTTATTTTACTATATAGGACAGAGAGAAATTGAGAGGAGGGGGGAGAGAGAGAGGGAGAGAAACAGAGATACCTGGACACCTGCTTCACAGCTTGTGAAGTGACCTCTGCAGGGTGGGTGGGGGAAGCCTAGAACTTGAAGAACCAGGATCCTTGCTTGGGTTTTTGCATTTCATGTTTCATGTATGTGCACTTAACCCAGTCTGCCACCACCCAGTCCCCAGGGATTATTTTTAAATGTTGGCATTCTTTGTGGACTATCAAGGGTATCTTGAAATGTTTTATAAGAACAGGAAAGACCCCCCCCAAAAAAAAAACTTTAGTGTTGTAAACAAGGCAATTTAAGTGGTTAAAAATACCTAGCAAAATTAATAGGGTTTTGTTTGTTTGTTTGTTTGTTTTTTGGTCAGGCTCCAATTCCCAACATAATCCTGACGAATAAAGAAAGACACACATAATGTAGTGAACAAGTGTGTCCAGAGAGGCTGTATCCGGAAATGTTCCCCAAAGACAGGGAAATCCCCAAATACAGCCTTAAACCAAAGCTTAGTCTACTTTTATTAGTGCTTAGTATGGTGACATCAAAGAAAACAGAAGTTTAAAGCAAGTCAGCCATGTATAAATAATTCACAGAGAATTACGTATCTCCCATAGGGTATGTTGTTAAAATTCTTAAGGCTCTGCCGGGCGGTTTAGCTTCACGGCGGGTAACAGAGATGCGGAGACAACGGCTGGGCAGGGCAGCTGTATTTCTTTATTCAGGAACAACGATTCATAAACTAAGACAAACTAATCACCAAACAGAACTCTGCTGTCTCTTTGCTGCGGCACAAGCTCTCTCTCTCTTACTCTGGAACTCAGGAACTCAGGAACCCTCCAACTCTGGCACTCTGAAACTCTTCAACTGTGGAACTCTCTCTTACTCTGTAACTCTGAAACTCTCGAACTCAGGAACCCTCTCTCTCGGGGTTCCTTGGGGCGGGGCCAAGCAGGCCTGCGAAATTAACTGGACTGATCCAATTCTCTTGGCGGGGGAGGACTAGAACAAACCAATGTAAAGCATATGACAATTCCCCTTTTCTTTTTAACTAAATGACTACAGTATCAAGGGTGTGGGGTGAACAGAAACCTATATCGTACAGGCATTTTTTAAAAAAGAAACTGGCACAAACTAAACTTTATCAGCTTAAAAAAGCATTTCTTGCCTCTGGGGGGCATACTTTCTTCGACAGGCATTTGCATGGGGGTGGGGAACGGCCTAGAGTCCCACAGGCAGCTGGCTGCAACTTACTTACTATGAAACAAAACTTGTTATTAGCATATCTACTGCACGATCCAACGTTTCTAATAGAGAAGGAATTTGAGACTTTTACATATCAACAACGTCTTTTAACCTTTTGTTACACCCATTCAAGATGGAGACACACCCTAGGTGTGGGCTGGAGAGGAAACCTCAGGCATGAGAATAATTAGCATAGCCATTGTACGATCTACCATTTCTAATAGAGAAGGTAGTGGAGAGTTTTACATATCAACAAGTCTATTTAACCTTTTGTTTAGCCTAACTTAGTTAAAATATATTGATTGTTAACTAATTTTTACCTCAGACTTTAAATGTAAGTTAATTTTATCTTTATGAGAATTACATTGAAAACCTTTTTCATTTAACTTTGACTAGTAAGAATTTAGCCTTAAAGCTACTGTTTACCAAACTTTAAACATACACATAAACATGGTCATTAATACACTAGGAGAGAAACCTTTGTTACGAAGACATGTCATTTTAAACACGAATTTAAATCTGTACTGTCTTAGTTGTTGGTGGGGGGGGTTCACCATCCAGAGGTGGCTTCCCGCGAAGCTTCACTTTTAGGAATTGCAGGTTGTGATCTCTGCACAAATCTCTGCGTACTCCAGCTTGTCTGCCTTCAGACCGGACCGGCAGCTGGAGATCTCGTGTGCCCAGTTTCGGCAGGGAGCCCGGGGGTCCGGGAGGCCCGGGATGGTTCCAGAATTCATAGAAAGAGGGCAGGCAGGCCATCTTTGTAGAAGGCGTGGGCCTAGGTGCCCAGGGGTGGTGGCCATGATAGGCCGCGGCCCTGCCCCATGGCCCTGCCATGTCTGCTGCCCTGTTCGCAGTGGCCGAGCAGTGTGGAGGGATCACACGTCCAGTGCCCTGCGCCACGCGGTGGAGAGCCGGCTCCTGTGGGCTGGCCTTGGGCTCTTGCGTGTTGGCCTCGGGCTCTTGCGTGTTGGCCTCGGGCTCTTGCGTGTTGGCTTCGGGCTCCAGGGGCTCTTGTGTGCTGGCGTCAGCCTCCTGCAGGCTGCGGGGCTGCAGGGCTGTGGGTGCAGTGCGTGGGGTTGTCTGGGCGCAGCCGGCTGGCTGGCTGTTTAACCAGGTGGAAACAGCAGCTCCACACCTCGCCTCCTGCCCACTGGCTATTCTCGCTGGCTGTTCTGAGTGCGCCCGAGCGAGTGGAAACCACAGAGTGGTCCAGACATAAATGTTCCAGAAACAGCAAAACAGTCTTGTGAAGAAAGAGCAGAGGCCTTTGGAGATCTCTTCACAAGCAGAAGAGAAGGCCATAGTGCATAGGTAGCCAAATTGTCTTTACTTATCTGAGAGATGCGCAGGTCAGGTCCACATGGGTGCCATTTGTTGTTAAAATTCAGAGGCTCTGGCCGGGCTGGCTTGCTTCACGGCAGGTAACAGAGACGCGGAGACAACGGCTGGGCAGGGAAGCTGTATTTCTTTATTCAGGAACAACGATTCACAAACTAAGACAAACTAATCACCAAACAGAACTCAGCTGTCTCTTTGCGGCGGCACAAGCACTCCCTCTTACTCTGTAACTCGGGAACTCTCCAACTCTGGAACTCTGGAACTCTCATACTGGGGAACCCTCTGAAACTCTTCCACTGTGGAACTCTCTCTTACTCTGTAACCCTGAAACTCTCGAACTCCGGAACTCAGGAACTCTCGGACTCAGGAACCCTCTCTCGGGGTTCCTTCGGGGCGGGGCCAAGCGGCCCGCGAAATTAACTGGACTGATCCAATTCTCTTGGCGGGGGAGGGCTAGAACAAATCAATGTAAAGCATACGACAAGGGTATGTTGTGCATGTATATTGTGCATGTACCTGACTGTACAGATATCACACCATCGATCTTACAGACTCTCCATCAAGCTATTTTGGCACCTTGCTTAGTGAGGCATGGTCAGACTCTCACCTACAGCACAGCTTTTGTTCCAGACCCTCCTTCTTGTGGTAAATAACTTTCACCCACCTTATTCCAGGCCACAAGAACTAGAGAGGAGTTTCCATTTCATATAATGACGTGTATAACCACATGCTCAAAACATTACTCTGTACATAGTTATTTCTAAGGTCCTTTTATTCCTTGTTTCCAACAAGGGTTGGCTCAATAATTTAAATCAAATACAAGAAAGAAGGAAAGAAAGAAAGAAAGAAAGAAAGGAAAATGTTTGGAGGGAAGGACATAATTTAAAGACCCCAAATATTAGGATTAGCTACATTAAGTCTGGCTATTTGGCTGTGAGGATTTAGAAAAGTTGGCAAGTCTTAAAAGATGTCATTACAGAAAGGACCAACTAAACTGATGTTATTAACTGACTAAAACCTATTTCAGATTAAGAAAAGCCATTCTTACATCTTCCTTGGATTTAGAAATAGCTTTCTTTAAAAGGATGCATCATTTAAAATCACATTTGTGAAGCTTTTTTTTTTTTTTTTAATGGGAGGGACTAGAAGTGGACTTCTAAATTAATCTCTATTCTCTGTTCTGGAAGTTTATTTACTATGAGCACTGATAGTCTTACTCCTTCAGAAAAGTATCTTATCTTTGTACCCATAGATAGCACCATGACTATCTGAATTTCACTGCTGTTTTATCTGAATATAATCCTTTTACCCATCCTTCCAAATATATCTTCTTCCTTATTAAATGTTTAAAAGGAGTAGGGAGTAAAGCAGAACAAATTGAGTGCCTACCTGGAAGTCACCTTAACATGCATTATTTTAATAGGAATCATTATTTCCTGGATTGGAATGTTTAAATGATTTGATTAGTTTTCAGTTTTAATTTCTGTACTTGCTATAAATTTATAGAAGCCTTAAAAGTATCTATACACACACTTATACACGCATATATATGTGAAATTTATTTTGAGATTTAAAGATATCTCAGTAGCCTACTCTCTTTTTCTTACTTATTTTCTTTAAGTTATTTAATTTTTTATGTATTTTTATTATTATAGAACTAGAAAACTGGATTAGGGCAGAGAGTAGCTCCCAAATATGAGAAAAGTATATAAATATTGTTAACTGTAATCCCCATTGATCTGATCTAGGATCTATATAAGTTATTTATTTTTTAGAATAAGATCATAAGACTAGTTCTATCATATAAATATATAGTAGTTTCTAGCATAAAAGTTAATACATTGTACAATTGCATTGCTTTTAATTTTTATTCACAACTGTATACAAATAAGTTGCATATATTTTCAATTCTATTATGTACTATATAACTAAAAAATGCCTTTCAGTGTGTCCTAACATAATTGACTTTATGGTCTGAGTTTCTTATTGATGATATTTAATTACTTTCAACTATTAGATACAACTCTTTATAAAGAAATTATGAATAAACTTAGGAGAGTTTTCTTCTTCATCTTTATGTATTTATGTGGTACTTAATTGTATTATTTTTATTTCAGTTTCCTTACTTAGTTAAGAATGTTAAAGGATTTAATTATTCATTATCATTTAACATGTAGAGTGCGCATACTAGGGACTTTCAAAAGACAACTGGGGAGGCATAAACTGGTGTGCTTACTTTTCAAGCGATTTTTTAAAATCCTTTCATTGAGGGGGTTAATGCTTTATAGTGGAGTCAATGACACATGAGTGTATTTTCATTATGCACCAGGCCCCACAGTTCTCTGCTGCTCCACCTCCCCCTTCATCCCCAGGGTGCTTTGCTGTAATGCAATATACCACCCCCAATCCATGTGTCAATTTGTCATTATTTATTAAAGTCCTGCTTATTAGCAGGATTATTCATTATTTGTCCTTCTCTTTATCTTAAAGAGAAAAAACATGATAACATGGAGATATCATGTTATCTCTCTTTTTGGCGGTAACATGGTATCTCCAAGGTTCATCCAAGCTGATAAGGAGACAACTTTGTTAATTTTTAACAGCTAAGTAATAGTCCATCCTGTAAATCTTTTTTTTTTTTTTGCCTCCAGGCATTATTGCTGGGGCTCCATGCCAGCACTATGAATCCACTGCTTCTAGAGACTATTTTTCCCCAATTTGTTGCCCTTGCTGTGGTTGTTATTGTTGTTGTTGGATAGGACAGAGAGAAATCGAGAGAGGAAGGAAAGTCAGGAGAAGAAGAATATAGATACTTGCAGACCTGCTTCACTGCTTGTGAAGGGACCCTCCCAGAGGTGGGGAGCTGGGGGCTCAAACCAGGATCCTTATGCCAGTCCTTGCGCTTTCTGCCATGTGTGCTTAATCCACTGCATTACCACCCAGCCCCCTCTACCCGTCTTTTTAACCATTCATCTGACCTTGGATATTTGGGTTGCTTCTAGATTTTGGCAGCAATTGCAAATTCTGCTGCTATGAGTATCGGTATATCTATTTTTTTTCTCATAGGTGATTTTGATTCTTTTGGATAAATTGCTAGGAGAGAAAATTGCTGGGTCATAGGGCAGGTTCATTTTTAGTGTTCTGAGAAATCTTCAGACTGTTTTCCACAATGTACGCTCTCACCAAAGTACACTCTCACCAGCAGTGCAGAAGATTCCCTTTATTACCACATTCTCTTCAGTATTTGATGTTACTGACCTTTCAAATGTATGGTATTCTCACAGGTGAAAAGTGGTATCTCATTGTTGTCTTTGCATTTTTCTGATGATCAGTGACTTTGAGCATCTTCTCATGTGTCTATTGGCCCTCTGGATCTCTTCCTTGATGTAGTTTTTGTCTGGGTTTTTGCCTCATTTTCTAATGGGATTGTTTTTTGTTTGTTGGTGTTAATTTTACTGAGCTTTTTATGTATTTTGATTTCTAGTCTTTTATCTGATGTATATTGCATAAAGGTATTCTCCTACTCTGTAAGGTATCTTCCTGTTAGGGTGGTGGTACACTTTGATGTGCAGAATCTCTTCTGTTTGATGTAGTCCTGATTATTATTTTTTTTTTCGCCACCAGGGTTATTGCCAGGACCCAGTGCCTGCACCATGAATCCACTGCTCCCAGAGGCCATTTTTCCCCCTTTTGTCACCCTTCTTATTATAGCCTTGTTGTGGTTATTATTGTTGTTGTTGATGTTGTTCCTTGTTGTATGGGACAGAGAGAAATGGAGAGAGAAGGGGAAGACAGAGAGGAGGAGAGAAAGATAGACACCTGCAGACCTGCTTCACCACCTATGGAGCGACTCCCCTGCAGGTGGGGAACTGGGGACTCAAACCGGGATCCTTACACTGGTCCTTGTGTTCTGCGCCACATGTGCTTAACCTGCTGTGCTACCACCGACCCCCCTGTTTAATTATTTATTATGTTTTCTTTGCTGTTGGATTTGAGTCTTTGAAGACTTTTTTGAAGCCCAGATAGTTAAGTGTTTTGCTAATGTTTTCTCCTATATTATTTATAGTTTCTGTTCTAATGTCTGTGTCTTTGATCCACTTGAAGTTGACTTTTATGTATGGTGAAATGTGGTGGTCCAATTTCACTAATTTTCATGCTTGGATCCAAGTTGTTATGCCAAACTAGAAGAAACAGCAATATTCAATTGAGTTACCTCACCATGTACTCCAAGGTACATTTGAATGTCAATTACCACATCCACTTCTTTTCATTGCTTTTGGTTGTTCAAAATATCCATAGTTACAAACTAGATATATATTTTATATTATATTATATTATATTATATTAATTTATATAAAAGAAATACTGACAAAAACCATAGGGAAGAGGGGTATAACTTCACACAATTCCCACCACTAGAACTCCATATCCCATTCCCTTCCCTGATAGCTTTCCTATTCTTTATCCCTCTGGGAGTATGGACCCAGGGTCATTGTGGGATGCAGAA